>NC_143059.1:49872500-50002500 GCF_052426305.1 Pelodiscus sinensis
TTAAATGTATGAGTTACAGCATTGTAGTCAATGTGACTCTATACATTCTTAAAGTAAGGCGTATGCTTAAAAACACTGAGTCAGAACCTTAAAATGACATTGTTGATTGGTGAATAATCTCCAGAAACACTCTACTGTATATCTTCAGGAGACATCTGTGCACACCATGCCTCTGATAAGTGAAAGAAACCAAGATGTTGGCATACACTCATATGGAGGAATTACCATACTCTGGATTGGGAATTCCAGATCTGTTCACAGTTGTGAAAAGCACAATCATTTTGATTGCAGAGGTTCATGTGAACAGTCCCCTTGATTTAACTACCCTCTTAAATGCTGATTTTGTTCCTGGATTCAAGTAAATATAAATGTATACAGTAAAACTCATTTAAAATTTCTAAATTTCTCTCCACGTTTGGATAAAAGCCACACACAAAAAATAGCTATTCCCTTCTCCTGAATTCCTCATGGCTTTGATGAAAACCACAAATCAGCCAATGCTCTTTTGAAATTGGTCATGGGTTCAGAAGAAGATTCAGTGGTCCTGAGTGAGGCAAGAGTTTTGGTCTGAACATTCTGCAGAACTAAGAAGTTATTCTGAAACAGTCCAGTCCCACAGATGGACTTTTCCTGTTGTGAAAAGATAGTATTTCCCTAGGAAAGATAAACAGCTTTGTAACAAAAAGTCCATTTAGAGGAACTTTTATAACTGCTATTTCTCTTTAGAGGATAAATAGCAGTTATAAAAGTTGGATCTTTTTATAAAAGTTGGATCTTTTTTGATGTGCAGTACTGTATCTTGTGAACTAGGAACTTCACAAGCTGTTTGTACAAAACCCTCTTCGATTGTAAAATATCACTTACATATAGCACAGTAAGTTCAAAAATGCCTTAATGAAGCACTAAGCATTTATTGAACTTCACTTACTTTAACTGCAGCTGGTAAAAGGTTTCCTTTATTGTCCAACCCCAGAGGACAGTGGTGAAACCAAAATTTCCATGAATGTAAATTCCAGCTTCAGCTAATTTTGATGACAATGACTGGCTCTTCTTTATGAGGTGCATAATGAGATGGACCACAGTCCAGCCAAAAGCCATGACAGGCTCCAAGCATGCCCCAGTGGCAACCACTGCTTTTTGTACCCAGTGTTTAAATACAGACTTGCCTCCAGTCAGTGTTCATGAAAAAATAAGCTATGCAACAGACAAATGACTCTTTTGTTTTACATTCTTCTTTAATTAGCCTTTTTTTAATGACCTAAGTTAATAAGTGTCAAAAGGTGCAAAACACAGCAGGACTTCATTTTTAAAAGAAAGCATTTGCCTTTAATCTCATAAGTAGAGCAAGTGCCTTCTTTAAATATCAGCTGTGAATCCAGAGATGACATTGGGCATTAGAATACAGTGCTGAATATTGTAGATTTCCAGCCTTCTGACCAAATAGCTAATTATACTGAAATCTGACTGTACAAACTTGTTTTGGGGGTGATCACAGTGTTGTATATCCTGTCTCTTCCAATTTTGTCAGAGCCTCTGTGAATTTAAATGTATTTTCAACCCTTCATTGCTAAAATAGTGAATTACGGTTTTTGTTACTCAGTTGTTGGCACAGACCTAAAGAAGTTGTTTTCTGATGAGAATTCAGTTGCTACTGAAAAACAAACAATATAGAATAATGTAGATGATACTATATTTTTTAATGTATCATGAATTTATGAGTAAGGATATGTTGTTTTTCATGCAGCTCTAAAAAAGGTGTGAGGTTTATCCCAAGTAAATATCCAAAAAGAGTTTAGGTTGCATATTTCTCCTATATTCTTTTTTTTTCTTTTTTTCCTTTTTTTTTTTAAGTTGGCAAATACACTATTTTAGTCTCCTCTTATTTTTCCCTTTTGGAAGCACATTAGGAAACAATTTTGCTTTATTGGAAGAATTTACCAAGAATTAGTATTTTTGTATTACGATAGCATCTACAAGCCCAACCAGGATTGAGGGCCGGTGGAATTAGGCACTGTACCAGTACACAGTAAGTGACAGTCAATTTAGTGTATATAATACTTCAAAATTATTTGCAGGTCTGTGAAACAAAGGAGATGATGTTTGATGGTTATTATGCCGACTTGCTGCACAGTGTGTTAAAGAGGTTATCTAATTTCCATATTTATATGTTATGTCCTGAATTCTCTTAGACTGCACTTGAAAAAGCTACCAAGAGGCTAGAAGTCTACATCCTTTTAGACCAAGTTCTACAGAACAGGGGTGTTCAAACGTCATTGCAGTACAATCCCCATCTGACAACAAAAATTACTACAGAGACCAAGGAGCAGGGATTGAGCCTTAGCCTGCCAGAACCCACCACAATGGGAGGGCAGGCAGGCCAAAACCAAAGCCCTTGGGTTTTGGCCTGTCTGACCTTAGCCCCAGCTTCATGCTTTGGCTTCAGTCCTAAGCCCCAGCAAGTCTAATGGCAGCACTGGCAATCCTACTAAAATTAGGTCATGATCTACTTTGGGCCCCAACCCATAGTTTGAGAACTTCTGCTCTAGGACTGTGGCACCTACCAACCCATTCTACCTGGTGTGCTGAAATTCAATGAAGAAAACCTCATACACTTCCTTGAGTATAAGAAAAACACTTTATAGTCAACGTATAACTTTGGTTGAGTCTCCTAGCTTAAAATATTTGATTTCATTTTATGGGAGAGTTTTGTGCTCATAAAAGCAATGGAGTAATAGCCATGACCAATGCTAGGCTTCATGTGAGTAGACACTGGGTGTCAGTGGACCTGCATATCACTGAATATACTCCTCAAGCCTGACTGTGCAATACCTCAGCTATTTCGGTCCTGGGCTTTTCTGAAGAGGAGACTGCCAATCAAGCTGAATTATGCCAAAGTATGTGTAGATTGTGTAATACAGACACTACTTTGCACCAGAGATTAGTATGAGACAACCAAAGTCATTTTTACTTGTGACTACAGATAGACTGCAACCAAAACCCTGGATCCCAAATTCTCATCCTTGTTTGGGAGACATTCCTATAAAGATCAAGAATCAAACTTTGTGGCTCAGTGTCATCTCACCTTGTAACTAAGAACTGGATTTAGACCTAGAGATTCAGAGATGAAAGCCAGCAGACTAATACCTATCTTCGCCTATCTTCTTTGTAATATTGATCTGCTCCTGCAGCTAACAAAGAGAAAATTGTCTAAATACTATAGTACATCTGTACAGGAACATATAGATTGTACAATAGCTAACATAGACACTTATAATAACATCTTTCTGCAGACCTACAAGAACTCATTCTGTTTATCAAGAAAGCACTATCCTCTATAATATTGTATCTGATGAAGATAACAGGAAACAAACAGTCTTTTAAAAGTAAACCTGACTATAATAATAACAGTATATTGTAAAATCATTTTTAAAAATACATTGCATGAAAACAAAACTGGTTTGTGTCTTTAAAAAAAATAACTTTTTTCCCTATAAATCTAAATATTCCTAACTTTACTGGACCTCAGTCATTAAGCAGGGAAGTATACTACAATAATAAAATTATCAACAGAGCTTTTGACTAGCAGTCATGTGCTTGTAAATGAAATTTATTTAGGTGCCACTCAAACCATTGTAATTAAGGGGTACAGAACATATTACCAGATGGTTCCTGTTTAGTATCTATTTCCTTTAGAGAACTAGGTGATTAGAGTGAGCCCTAACTTGTAACTGAGCACTAAAACCCCAGCGGGCCTGATCCTGCTCCCCATTGAAATCAGTGGCAAAATTCTCATTGCCATTCATATAAGTAGAGTTGGGTCCAAAACTGCTATATTTTATTTTCGATAAACCTGTTTAAAAACCAGATAAAGTATTTTTACTTTAAAACCTTTGAAATGGAAAATAACTCTCATTCTCACACATTTTTAGGGCTACTTTGGCTATTTTAAGCACAGATTTTAGACCTAGCAATAAACATCTAATTGACAGCATTATCAAACTCTTCTGCATTTAAATAGTTCAAAAGTAGCATTCGGCAGCAAAACATGCCTTTTAGTTTCATCAACACAGAGGACTAGATGTCTTCTTGAACAACTGTGACTTAGAGAAAAAAAAGACCTTTAATATTCATGAAAGAAATTCCACTAACCAAAACCCAGAATGAGATTTGTGTGAGGGTGTATAAAAGATACGTCTAGACTGTGGGGGTTTTCTGGGATACTGGAGATATACGTGCTCTTTCCGGGAGCCCTGTATACCTTGTTCTATGAGGAATATTGGCTCCTCCAAAAGAGGAGGCTTTTCAGCCATTTGGCTCTGTCTAGACAGGGCCAAATGGCAGAAAAGCCTTTTCCGGAAAAGCAATTGGAAAAAGGTTATAGCGTGGACCAGAGAGAGAGAGAGGGTACGTCTACACTGCATCCCTAGTTCGAACTAGGGATGCAAATGGAGACAACCGAAGTAGTTAATGAAGCGGGGATTTAAATATCCCGCGCTCCATTAACATGATCTCGCCAGCGCGTTAGTTCGAATCACAGCTGATTCAAACCAGGAAGTGCGCGCCGGGACGCGTTAGTTTGGACTAAAGCCCTTAGTCCGAACTAATGTTACTCCTCAAAATTAGTTCGGACTAAGGGCTTTAGTCCGAACTAACGCGTCCCGGTGCACACTTCCTGGTTCGAATCAGCTGTGATTCGAACTAGCGCACCGGCGAGATCATGTTAATGGAGCACGGGATATTTAAATCCCCGCTTCATTAACTACTTCGGTTGTCTCCATTTGCATCCCTAGTTTGAACTAGGGATGCAGTGTAGACGTACCCAGAGAAAGTAAAACTCTTAATTATTTAGTTTAATGATACCACAAAGAAAATCTTCTTAAAAATTAGTTTTTAAAAATTACAGTTTGGCATTTCAAAGTGAGATTATACACTCCTGGTTTGAACAAAAGGACAATATTTTTTTTTAAAGGAAGGGAAAAACCCCATTTCCTTCCTGGACTTAAGACTGGTCTACATTACCATGCTACACTGGTGCATCTGCTCTGCTGTAGCACATAAGTGAAGATGCTCACATCAGCATAATTAATAAACCTCAACTAGAATTGGAAACTTTAATGAAAAAATGTTTTTGTTCTTCTAAGAGAACTGATTGCCTATAAGTTGTTGTAATGAATAGGCTAGATCACAGTACACTTGCTTAGAGAGAGTAGCCCCTTGGATGTCAATGGGAACACTCATAAAAGCAAACCACAAGGGTGCGCCTTACATATTGACTCATCCCTGAAAGGTGCTAAGCATTCTGGCCCTGATCTCACACAGCACTTAAGCACATGCTTAACATTATGCATGTGAGTATTGCCATTGACTCCACTGAGTTACTCATATGTTTAAAGTTGAACACATGCTTTAGTACTTTGCGGGACTGGACCCTATGTTCCTGAAATTCTTAGCAAATGTGATAGAAGTTTGCTTTCAATTTCAATAAGAACAGGATTGGACCCTAAAACCTAATAATTTCCTCTGATTATTAACAATTTTGTTAGATTTTCTGCTATTTGTGCATAGAAGCAGAGGCCAATAAAGAATATGGGAACCACATATGTTTTCTGGAGTCTCATAGCAGTGTTGTACCTCTGGTAAAATGTTTTCTGTATAACATACTTTAACTGCTTTATTAGAATTTCAGCCTCAATGGTAATTACTTGCATAAGGCCAAAATGTCCCTCTTCCTCATAATGTCCTTCAGGAGTAAACCAAGGGTGATAAAATTCTGTAATGTTTCATTCAAAGAGTTCTCACCACATTGTTCTGCTAGAGGGGGCATGGTTTGCCCTCCCTCACTCCTATGGAATACCAAATCCAATCCCCAAATCAGAGGTAGATCCAGTCATTGGCAATGGATCATCTGCAGAGGTGACCTGAATTTCTGTGCTATTTCAAGGCCCCCAGCAGCTCTTCTTGCTTCCGTGCCAGAACATCTCAGGCCTGTACGCAAGGGGGGGAGTGAAGGGTGCAAAAGAGCCCCCCATGATCTCCCAAGTATGCATGCTGTGGCCAGCCAAGGGAAGGCAGAAGCAGCACACTGTCCAATCCTCCCTCCCCCATGCCCTGGCCGTCCGGAGGAAGGTTGGGGCTGATTTCCCTGCTTACTTGGGGGATCATGGGGGTGCATTCATACCCTTGCAATCCACATTTACAAAAAAAGCACACATACCCCACAGAAATTCCTGAATACAGGCCTACATCTGCACCTTCCTCTGAGAACCACCACTTCAGGAGCTTCTTAAAGGGAAGCGCCTGGCCCTGACCTAGGCTGTGAACCCTCCCATGAGCCCTCTCTATGGGGGCTAGGAGAGGTAAATAATGTCATGAAGGGTATTGATCCCCTCCCTCCTTCCCCCATGGAAATGAGAGCTCTATTTGAAGAGGCTCCTGAGAGATAACATGGCCTCTACTTATTGAACTGTATTGTGCCTTCTGTGCCTGTAACCCTTAGCATTGACTTTCATAATGAAAATGTGACACTCAGTTTAAAAATAAAAATAAAATATTAATTCTCATTTAATTAAAAATATATAAAAATATTTCACTGTATATATTTTTAAAAAATTGTAATGATCCCAGTTCTTCTTTCAGTATCGGTATATACTTGCTATTAATTTTAAGAGGTGCTGGGACAATCTATATAGGCAGAATTTTGACCCATTCTAAAAAAAATGCAGTTTTAAAAATGTTAAATGAAAAAAAATGTTTTTCATCTGTGAACTATAGCTATTTGGCTGTTTCCTCCCTTAATCTCTCTAACACACTCTTTATATTTTCCTACAGTGGCTAGTCAAGTCAGTTAGGGTCCCATTGGTGAAAACTGCGAAATATGAGCTACCTGCATGAATGGTGCAAAGGCCCAATATTGCAGTCCTTATTCGCCTATGTAAGATTTATCCTCACAAACAAGAATAGCAGAACTATTACCTGGCACTATCCATATTGCATGCATTAAAGTGTGTGTATAAATCTTACCAGAATCAGAGCTTTAATATGCTAAAAGTGTAACTTCTTTTAACATCCTCATTTGACTCAACTTTGAGGGTGAGAAATTTATTTTCTTATTTTAAAAACTCTGAGAACATTTTTGCACAAAAGCCCAGGCCTAAGGCCCTCCCACTGCTTGGCAGAATCAGGCTTGTAATGATTTAAATGGTGCTGAAAACTTCACCTGTACTGTTATAATCATAAATAACTACTTTAAGTGTTGTTTTACCATGCAGATTGCTAGCTCCACCATAGTCTCTGCACCAAGGCTTCATTGCAAAATTAAAAACTTCATTGCCACTTAGGAAACAAAATCACATTCAAGTGGTAAGCTACTTTTGAAAAATTAATCAGGAAACCAATCATCAATTAACATCACTTGCTTTGAGAAAAGAAAAGAAAATAATTCCCAGTAAAAGTCAGTGAAAATGTCATGTACATATTAATATTTTGCAGTCTTCATTATTTTAACCCACAAATAGATCATTCAGGAACATCATTTCTTGTTCTCTGTTTACCATCTTATGAAATACAGTACTTTTCTGTAAAGCCATTCCTTTCACTGTTTTCTTTTTTCTTTTCTTTTCTTTTTTTTTTTTTTTTTTTTTTTTTGGCGCCCTCGCCAGTTACAATTAGTTGCCCTCATTTCATCTAATTAAATTTAGCACAGGCATATTTGTCACGTGTTGTAAACTTTCCTCTTTCTTATCAAATACTCTACATGGTTTAATGACACTTTTTTAAGGAAAAATTCATTGTCACTGAAATATATTAATTTAGATTTTTGAAAGTATAGATTAAGCTAGAATGGGATTGATATATATTTGCCAGAATAACAGTACACCTACTACATTTATAAGTAAACAATGCCAGAATTCCAGTGTCTAATTAGCGTACTGGATCAGAATCAGTTAAATCCTCTTACAATAGGAACCAAAAGCAAATACTTGATATACTCAGACAGCATTTTTAAATTTAACTTATCCATTATCATGCCAACATGCATTTATAATTAACTAAAGTCAACAAAGTGACTAGCTTTTGACACTTCACCAATATCAAATAGAAAGCATGAGATTTCTTTTCTCCATGCTGAACATCAAGAACATTTAAAAAAAAAAATCTTTAGCTGTACAAACTTTAATTTCAAATCAAATGATCCTCTCTGTATTCCAAACAATTTTTCCCTCTGACACATTTTAATGACAATAATTTTGTAAATTGTCAATACATAATCATATCAGCTCATGCCTGCTTTTCAATCGGCACCTCCAGATTGTATTAATTAAACAGCCTTCCTGACATGGTATCGTCTTAGTAAACAAATGAAGTGAGATTTTCAGAAGCTACGGTGTGAACTCTTTTCTGGAAATCAGTTATTAAGCTGCAGGTTTCTGTTTCATTTGCCTGCCTTTCACTTTAAAGCAAGCAGCAGCCACTGAGAACACAATAATGAAAGAGGTCATGGAGCACCAGTTGTGCATGAAAGATGCGAAAATTTACTGCAAATGAGACAAGAGCAGTAAATTCATTTTTATTCAAATTACTGTCATCATACATTACCACTTCTCCTGTAAACATTGTGCTTCAGACAGTGTGACAGCATATTATTATTTGTGAGATTATACTATTATTAAGCTATTAACATGTCACCTCCTGCTTGAAACAATGACTCAGCTTGGTACTGCATAATAGGACAAGTTAGGGAGACAAGCTGAGGTGACTGAAAGGTTAGTTGTAAGAAGGCAGGCCATGCATAGAATGACAGCTGGCACTTAAAGGCTAAACATTTATTCAAAAGAGCCCACATAATGAGGTTACGATTCATTTTTATTTAAATATTTCTCTCTTTCCACAAACTAGTTCTTTTTCTTTCCAACTGCACAAACAACCCTATTTTAATATTGCTAATTATTTTTTAAAAAACATATTTCTTCAAAGGAGCCAGGAAGCAATGTTGAGAAACATCCTTAAATGGTTAAGTTACCAATCAGATAATGTTGCTTCTTTTACAACATCGGTTGGGCTAATTGTGAGTATTGGTGTGCTTAATAAACACAAGAATTCACTAGTAGAGCTCAGCTTTGACCATTCAACTGCTCAAAATGAGAGATCAACAGTGCTTATAAAATGCTATTATGGTCTCTCTTACTTCTGACAGAAAAGCTGTAAGTTGTCCTATAGGTATTATCACTAGATCCCCAAGAGATTGTTAATGATTAAAATTTCATAGTTTATAGGCTTCAAAGGCTTTCAGTGTAGAGTTGCAGTCCAAAGTTACTGTGACATAAAGATCATATTCTATCATATGCTCTACTTTTACCTTGTGTAAATGCATGTGACAATTTCCCCACTGTAGCCTGCTACTAAGTATTCATAAAAATCTTCATTTCCTTTGTAGAAATATTTTACTACCACATACAGTAGAGTCACCAAAGAAAGAAGTGACTGTCCCATTCCATTACTCTGCACCAGCCAATCCTTGCTTTTATCTTTATTTTTATGGCATTTGGTGGCCTCGTCCATTTACCGGTCTTTAATTAGATCACAATGTGTTGCTTCCTTGCATTCTTTCAAGTTTTCTGGCATTTTGTAACCCTAATTCATAACAAGGTGTCCATCCATACTCTCACTGTCCTGGTCCCATATGACTGCAAAATGCCCCTCTTTTTTAATCAGTCCTTTATGTATTGCTGTTTCTGCTTTTGCAGCTGTGTTGAGAGAAAAATGTAATGTTGTGAAATCAAGTAAATTCGAAGCATCGCATTAGCTTTGCTCTGAATTAGTTGGGAAGTGTCTTGTGAGACAGTAACACACTGATGTCTCTGTTTGTTCTACTTATACAAAAAAGACAGACACACAAGGCTTAAAAAAGTCAAAGGCTCCATTCTTTGTGTGTGGGATACAATGGAAGCTACAATGCTTAATTATACTTCTCAGTTGTTAGAAATGTCATTTTAACAGTACTCCAGGTTTGAAGAAGACAACTTTCATATCTTGAAATCATGGCTAATATGTATTATTTTGTTAGTATTGTCCTTAAACAACTTAGTGGCTTAGAACTATGCAAATATGAATCATCAACGGGTCCTTATTTAAATCTCCTCAAAATTATAAACATGGCAATATTTTCTGAAACTGCCATTGGATGCCTACATATTAAGGGAATCGCTGTGTGCCACGACTGCACATTTTCCCTTCCCCTACTGTTTTATTACTTCTTTCATCTATCTTCATTTAATAACGAGTAACATATACTCATTAGAGGGGTTACATCACTTCTGGGAACTGACCCTTGTATTACACACCCCTTGAACAGTAGTAATTCTTAAAAATAAAGTCCAGTGGTATTGGTCTTCTTCTTGTCTCTCCAGCTCTCATTTTTCTCCTCTGAATTAAACTGGACTGAAGAGCCCAGCTCCAGTTTCTGTCATCCAGCATAGTTGCTCAAACTTCTCCAGCTCCTCCTTACTTTGTCAAAATTCTCAGCTTGCTCCCTGCCTTGGGTATTATAGCACTCCCTCTCTCTGAGCAGCAGGCTAGAAAAATATCTTCATTAGACAACAACTCCAACAAAAAACAGGAAGGTAACCACCCAACTGTAGAAGAGCAGCAGTGTTATCATCTCTCCCACCATCTGAGGGGTAGTTTTATCTTGTGGCCAGACATCCATAGGAGCCTGAATGATCATAACTGCCCAGGGATGTGCAAACTAAACTAATTCTCACTGGTTTGGCATATCCTTAACCAGCACCAGTCTACTTAGAAGAGGGACTTGCTGATGGTTTGTACCACAACCTCTGAACACACATCTCATTGTTAGGGCCCAGAACTAAAAGATCATAGAATCATAGGGCTGGAAGAGATCTCAGGAGCTCATAAAGTCCAGCCCTCTGCCCAAAGCAGGACTAATCCCAACTAAATAAACCGAGCCAGGGCATTCTCCAGCCGAGACTTAAAAACCTCTAGGGATGGCGATTCCACCACCTCCCTAGGTAACCCATTTCAGTGCTTCACCAACCTCCTAGGCTATGTTTAGACTGCAAGCCTCTTTCGAAAGAGGCTCTTTCGAAAGAGAGCGTCTAGACTGCACGGAGAAATTTCGAAAAAGCGGCTTGCTTTTTCGAAAGAAAGCATCCAGTGAGTCTGGATGCTCTCTTTCGAAGAAGCCCTATTTACATTGAAGAACGCCTTCTTTCGAAAGAGGAACTTTCAAAAGAAGGCGTTCTTCCTCGTAAATTGAGGTTTACCGCCATCGAAAGAAAAGCCACGTTCTTTCGAATTAATTTCGAAAGAACGCGGCTTGAGTCTGGATGCAGGGGAAGTTTTTTCGAAAAAAGGCTACTTTTTTCGAAAAAAACCCTGAGTCTGGACACAGTCCTAGTGAAAGAGTTTTTCCTAATATCCAACCTAGACCTCCCCCACTGTAACTTGAGACCATTGTTCTTTGTTCTGCCATCCATCACTGCTGTAAACAGCCTTTCTCCATCCTCTTTGGAACCATAAGGAAGTTGAAGGCTGCTATCAAATCCCCCCTGACTCTTCTCTTCTGCAGACTAAACAAACCCAAATCCCTCAGCCTCTCCTCATAGGTCACCCCTTGAAGATGATAAAACCTAGGAACATTGGTGGGGGCAGGGGACATACTACTGGACTGACTTTAGCTGAACAAACCCAATTAGAACACTTGAGATTGCAGCGTGAACTTCTGCTCCCTAGTTAGAGCAAGTTTCCCACAGATGGTTTTACTCTTGAGGGGTTTCATCCAAAAAGATTTCTGTTCCACGATTACCCACAGATTTTAAATTCTTGTACCCTAGTAGATGCTTCTGTTTGGATTTGCACACACAGACAAAAATTAGCCAAAAATATGCACTTACACAGTCTGAGCCTCAGTGAACCACCCTATTATCCATTTGCAGGCATGTTCCTAGGACATTTTTTAAAAGCTTGCATAAACCATTGTTGTTAATTTACATTTACATCACTAGTTTGCCTTTATATGGCTTTTCTTTTCAATTGTTATTAATAATAGACACACAATAAAAGCCAATACAGCTTTTCTCAAGTAACATTACAACATATGAACATCGTAAAGAGCAGTGCATATCATTATTTCCATAACATGGACACAGGAAAGCAATTTCCTTTCAACCCACCATGGACTATGACGCTGTCAAGATCTCACAAGCTAAGCAAAACTGTTTTAGGTCAACATTTGGCTTGGAGATGGCCAAAGTCAAGTTGGAGTATTGCAGTTTGGCACATTCCATTTATGTGTGTCAGTCTTATTTCTGAATCAAAACAGCCCAAATACCTCAGCTTAGTATCAGATAATGCCGTTCTGTTGGAGGTATTATCTCTTACATGCAACATACAGCTGGTCCCCTCCTCACTTGAAAATATGAATGCTCCTATGTGCTGCAAGGCAATACCTGCCATAATTCATTCCAGAAATGTGACCAATCAGAAAGGATATCTTGCTGACCTAAAAGTGTTTACAGGACTCTAGATCTGCAAATATAAACATATTCCAGTATATACTGGATGTACTGACCTATTAGCACTTGCTCGTCTTATTCATGACTTTAGAGGGCTTGTCTGCAATAAGATTTATTACACCAATATAGTTGTATATAAACCCCAAATGAGTATATATTGCACCAATGTAAAAAGTGACTTACCTTACTTTCACACTGGGATAAGTTGTGCCTATGCAGTAAGGATTTGCACTAGTGCAGCTACATCAATGTCAACTCCTGTCTAGGCAAGGCCTGGTAACAGGGATAAGGACTCATAGCATACGCCTGTGGTTATGCTAATAATTGTGGAATGTATTGTGGGAGAAGCTTAGGCTTTTGTAAGTGTTCCCATAGGACTATTTATTATTATTCACTGTCTACTCTTCAAAAGCTTATAAAACATTTAGGTCATGATTTTAAACATAAAAGTCTAAAATTAGGCTCTTAAAAACATAGTCAGACACCTAAATAACAAACATAATTTTCAAATATGTGGTGTACTCTGCTTACTAAGATGTGCAAATACAAATTTAGGATCCTGACTTTCAGTACTTTTTTAAATGTAATCTAGTATGCCTATATTGAAGCTCTATACCAAAATTAAAGTAATGCAAAATACAGCATAAGAGAGATCCTTTTGAGAGTCGTAGGTCAATCTAATAATCATTGCTATTATGTAACATAGCTCAGTGTAGTAAGAAATTACCTCAGAAACCATTAAACACTGTTTTTCCAAAGTATTGCAAATGCAGATATAATTGAGTAATAACTTTAGGCTGATCTGTTATTTAAAATATAGTCAAGCGTCTCTTAAACTATTTCTTTATTTACAGTATAGCAAGTTGTACTTGCATTTCCTTACTTATGAATATCTGTAGTGTTTGGATTCTTCAGATGTATCCAACATGTTTGAAAGATGAAAAATTTATTTAAAAATATGCATTGGTGATATTCTTAACATGGAAAAGTCAGATAAAGAATGGGAAAAAATCTGAAATACAAAACTGGCACAGAACCTAACATCATCCTGCATTTCACCCAAGTGTATTTTCAATATTCCACAGCTGTACATCATGCAAACCTCATATCTGAAAAAATGTGGTAATAAAGAGCCAGAATAAGATCTGTGTCCTTCACACTTTTATTTTAATTTCTAACAACAATGGTTGTTCTTATGTTTGTTCACATAGTGTTGTAAATATGCATTGCACTTTACAACAACACAAGAAAGCCATTACAATCTAACATACACAAGACAAAACACAAGTAACAGCTCAGGTATGGATACATTGTTCCAAAAGGATGCTTATTAGCATATTGATGACAAATATTTGGTCTGGTAAATACAAAATAGTTTGGTCTGGAATATGAAAGATAGTTTGAGTACTTTGAATCCCACCAGCCTGCCAAAACAGAAGCATGCATGCGTGCAGTCACGTGCGCACACACACACACAGCATTTCCTCAGCTATATCATGCAATAGCCTTAGACGAAGCTTCCTTCAGTAGTATCTTCACAAAGAAGCTGTTTTCAACCATAGGGCTCATGTAAAGAATTTAGGAGTAGCTGAACAAAGCAGAAATTTTCATATTTTTGTTCTCTTCCTTTACATTGCACCATACCTGTTTTTTTAGGATTGTGGAAACTGTTCAAAGTTGCTGAATGGTAGTCACCAGCCTGTTATGAATGTGGGATTTCATGTGTTCACCACTGATTAGACTACATTATTTCTATTATCCTATTGGGCTTCACACTAGGAATAGAGGCACTTGCCCTTATTTGAAACCAGCAGACACCAGGAGAATTTCCTGATCGCTAATGAGAAAGCTAAGGTTTTGTTGATATCATCTGGGACATTCTTGCTGTGGTCTGCTATTAAAATCCGGAGCTCTACATAACACACCATATTAAGCAGGCAGTGACTTTATTATGGGATCAGTATAACTTTTCATGTCTGTTGTACTCCTACAGCCTATGCTGAAACACCTTTTTCCAGAATATGAAACATAATATCTTGGTGCTAGCTACATTATTTAAAAAGGGGCAATGTGGTTCATAACTTTACATTTATTGCATACTTTTAAGCCACTTGACCCATATAAATATTACTATAGAGTTGCCCTCAGTTATTAAATTCTTATTGCTTATAAAATGGGCAGCAGGAAATATATAATCTATAGACTAAGTTGGTTGCTTTGTTTTGGGGGCTAGGGTATTTTTTTCGGTGTGGGGGGATAATAGAGGAAGGAGGCACGCTGGAAACAAATGTGTTTCGATTCACTCCATATCAAAGTTAATATTCTTCTGGCTTTAAGCAAGAGTCTATTTATTTAAACTTCAGGAATTATTGGCCAGCATAGCAAGCAGCATTCTGCCCATTCTGCCTCTCAAAGTTAAAATGGAAACCTACTTCTCAAAAGAAATTGAATTTAGACACATTTGTTTCTTTAGCAAAATGAAGACCAGGAAAAAAACAGGACATGCACACTTGTCATAGTTCAGCTATGTCCTACACGAGTGTTTCCCAACCAGGGTTCCATGGAACCCTGGGGTTCTGCAGACCATCGTCAGGGGTTCTGTGAGAAATCATGGAATAAATAAATAAAAAAAAATCTTACAATGTAAGCTGATATATACATATATATAACAGCTCTTTACAAATACATTTTCTTGACAATAATTTAGGACCTAAACTATGAAGCACACGCAGCATTCAGTATCATTTCTACAAATGATTGCTTTATTATTTTCATCAGCTTATAAGTATGCACACATCCAGCCTCAAATTTTTCATTATAAAATATATGTATGTAGGAGTGTGTAGGGGGAGAGAAAGAATACATATTTTATATACATACAACTTCCCCCTCTCCTTTGCAAATACGTTTTCCAGAAATACATGGAGAGAGTGACCATGACTTCTTCAGACTCCTCAGAGAAGCAGTGCTATCTTATGAGTCTGTTTGCACTGACTCAGTCTAACGCCCACCTAGTTAAAGCAGCTGAGAATAAGCTGAACTCAAATGTTTTCTAGCACTGGCACTAGACACAGCCCAATGTTTATACATAGCTCCTTTTCTAGGGGATAAACCTAACAATACACACACGTGTGTGCGTGTGTTTTCTATATATGACAGCAACGACAACATATTAACATAGGTAATTTTACTTCAGAGTTGCTTGGGGCAGAACCTCTAGACCTAGAGGTTACTGCTGTCAAAGTAGGACCTTTTTCTTCCTGTCACTTCTTTCAGAGATGAAGGGAAAGATTTCCCTTAGCCTACAGCATTTAGCGTGCAAACACTCTACCACAACATTTTGAAACTATAGAAATCATGAAACCAGCCTGTGACCTTCCATTTCAGTGACAGTACAGGAATCCCTTGAGCAGCGGAGGCATCCTCTGATATTTGGAAAAGTGTCATGTTTTCTTTGCAGAGAAAACTGTCATATTGTTGTTGGCATAAAATACAACACTTCTTGGAGTTGTGATTTCCTTGTTTGCTACAAAATGTCACCTGGGCAACTGACATGTTTTTGTTTTGCTTAGAGCAATTCACTACTTATGATATTCAAATATAGTTGCTACTGATACCTTATTCTGTACTGGAAAGTAACAGCAATTACAGACATCTGAAATTCTTTAAAAAGAGGTAGTATAGCAAAATACTTGGGCCTTTCTGAAAATGCTCATATTTGATACAAGCTAAATATATCCTTTATATAATTTGCAATCCATTCATGTTTGGTGCAGCATTTTTTCAATAATAAAAAGTATGAGTAAGAAGCAGTTTCAAAGTGAATGAAGTGTTTCACACATGCAAATGATACTCTTGCACAAGTTAGTACAGTAAGTTAAAAAAAGCTAGAATATGTCCAACATCAAACAATAGGTGTAGCTAATCAGTGATTACAAAAGGGATGTTCTTTTTAAATATACCAGATGTATCTTAACATATAAAAGGTATTATTTATGTCTGTCTTAACAAGTCTTTATAATCCTACTACCTCATTTGGGGCACTCATATTATGACAAGTGATAACAGCTATTTGTAAATGTCAATATTACTATTACTCCTAGCACCTGACTTTTTAAAATATGTAGTAAGGTTGAGCATTAATAAACTGTGAGGGATATGCCTAAATAGCATGAAAAAATAAACAGAATAAAAACAGCTACTTTTTGTTTTCCCAATGGAAGAACTGAAGTAGAAAAATCCATTCACGCAAAAAAAATGATCAAACTAAGTACAATAAAACATTTTTAACAATGCAAGTTTATTATTGTTAATAACATTGAATCAGTAGCTTACACTGTATAAACAACCATAAGGTCTTGTAAGTTTAAAAAAGATGAAGCTCAAATACATGTTTGAATATTTTAAGGCTTCATTCTGCATTAGCTTCTATTCTCCTTTCATTAGGAACTTTATCTTCCCTTTTTCTATTCACTGAAATGTTCAACTAGCACTTAAAACAGGATACATTTGGGTTGTTTTGCAATAATTAATAAAACAATCAGTATTAATGTACTATTTGTACTCCTTTGTGATTTTTTAAAAATATAGATAATGTTCCTGGTCAAACCAAATTGATAAACAAATAAACATTACGTTAACAGAGAGAATTCTTCTTTAATCATTACAGTGTAATTTGTGTTTGTTTTCAGACTAATAAAAACAGGTTCTAAGAGCCTAGCATTTAGCAGATACTACACATCACTTAAGAAAGGTGGCATTTAAAAACATACAAACATACATGATTTTTAACAGATTTACATGTTTTGTAAAGTATGTCAAATGAACCAAAGAGAAAGTCTCCTAATTACTCATCAAACAGATTTCAGTCAGCTGGGAATACAACTAGAGTGATATGTGGCATTTTTGTTGGGACACACCCACCATATTTTCTCTTAAAAAAACCCAAACAAACCCCAAGCCCTCTAAATAGAGCCTTAAGCTTGCTCTGCAAAGATTTATGCACATGCTTAATACTTGGCACATCAGCATTACCACTGAATTCAGTGGGACAACTGAAGTGCTCAAAAATAAATATATGCATAAAGCCTTGCAGAACTGGGGTTTTGAATTATAAGAAACAACAAATATTTGCTGCTATTTTTAGAACAAGAAACTGAGTACTCATTGTTCTGTATGTAAATATTGCATCAGAGGATAAAGTTCTACGTCCTCTTAGGACTTTTCCTCTGAGCTTTCATAAGTATCCAATACAATTAGATTTTCAAGGAAGGTAAATTAGAAAATTTTCATTTTCAATTGTTAATGTATAATTAAAAATTTTGTACAAACAGGAGAAAAGTCACCAATAGGCATACTAGTGACTTCCTTTTAGCATAGCCTCTGACTTCCTCAATACTAGAATTCACTTGGAAAAAAGAAAACTACAGAATTAGTGACCTTACACATGGGGATGATGTTATCCGATTATGTATTTTTTACTGGCACAGTAACTGTAGTGAAATTCCATATTTCAATATAATTGTTATAACACAAGGACCTGTGTATCCTGCTATCTTTAGTCAGCCAAAACTTCCATTGACTTCAATGGGAGTTTTTCCTGAACACAAATCTAGAATAGGGCTCACAGTTTATAACTTTTCATGTCTCCCCTAAAGGGAGCTCATGATATTTAGCATATCCCAGTGCAAGACTATTTTAAAGGTAGATTTTAAGGCATGTATGTTATATAGTGGAGTGTCTGTTACAGAATTAATAGGGGTGCATAAAGGGCTTGTGAAAATCCATTCCATACTCTGGCATGACCTAACCAAATATAGGCTATATTCTTCTTACAATGCTTTTCTTGAATTCACAGAGCTCAACTCTGCTCTCAATTACACCAATGTAAATCTAGAGTAATTATTAAATTCACACATTGCAGCAGCAGAAAGCAGAAAGCATGGTCTGTAATTCCACTGCAGCTGAGAGCAGAATCTGGCTCATAATTGTCATTCTCGTATGATTTATTCTGCAATTCATATTTTAAACAGTATGTAATCCATTAGCAGTACTGAAAAACATGCAAGAACTACATGGGTGGACTTAGATTTCTTGGGTCACATTCAGACAGATGGCTTTTTTGTGATTCCTTTTTTCCCACAAGTTTGCTCTCTCTTGTTTTAGGGCTGGACCGATACTTTCATGGATTTTTCAAGATTAGATAAAAGGTTTATTGCTCACAGTCCTCCGAAATCATCATGAATCTATGCTGGCTTTGCCTATAGTTTGCCATTTGCTGCTTTTATCTAATAATGAGATTTTATCAGGACACTTACCCTTCAAAGATCTGTAAAGAAGTAAAGAAAGGCTGATCAGAATAAGTTAGCTGCTTTCAGTTAAACACACTGTGAGATCCTAAAGTAACTATTCTACAAGATGGCAATGTTTCAGTATTCTGCAAAAGATCCTCATTAATAAGAAGGGCACCATGTTTTATAACTGGGTTTTTATTACAAATCCCTGTTTTGTTCTGTACATATAAAAGGAAACTCCTGCTTACTTGAAATAGTTCTTTTTTAAGAAAGGGGAAATGTTTGGGGGGTTTGTTTTTTAAACTGCATATATTTGCTGAGTACAATTACCTACCTTCTATTGCTGAAACTTAACTTTCTTCCTTTATAGTAATATATAGTTCTTAAATTCCAAAGGTTTCTGGTGCTTTTCAGCTGTCACCTCAAGTCAAAATCTTGGAGTTCAGCTATAAAAAAAAATTATATATAATAAATTTAACTTGACCTAACTAGACATTTTTAAAACAGAGAGTTTTGTTTTGATTTGGTTTTTCTTAACATTTTTTAAAAACTGTATATCTATTCAACCCTGTGCTCTCATTTATACTACAAACATGGTTTTCCAAAATTTGGTCTGACAATCAGACCCTAATAAAATTTGTGACAACTCAGTGCTCCAAAGAATATACTTGTAAGAAGCGTAAAAAATACTTTTTAACTTAAAAATGCTTCAGAAAAAGGATAAATCATATGCTTTGACATCCAAGAAATTTATATATACACATGTGCCTGTGTGTGTGTGTGTGTGTGTGTGTGTGTGTGTGTGTGTGTGTGAGGCATGTATTGTTTGATTCTAAAAACATAAAATCCCCATAAACCAACATTTATATGGAATCACAATTGTGCATAATATAACCCTTGACCCACATTACAAATGACCTGGTATTTAGTGTTTACCAGACTATTTTATACACCAAAGTAAACTTTCATACTACAGTTCAAATTTAATCAATTTTTATTTTGCAGTCTTTGTAGATTGAGTCTTTTGTTAAGAAAGGACGTCTTGTTTCCAAAATACACCACAAGTAATCACTGGCATCAGAGTGCCACCAAAAGGCAGAAAAAGAAATTAGCAACCACATACTGACCTTTAGAGAGACAGCTAAGGTTATGCACATAACATTTGCTTGTTTACTTTGCAAAATAAGCAATGAGTTGGAAATTCCTAGCTTAGTAAGCATCTTGGTATACCTAAAAAGCAACTTTGAGAATAAAAACAAAACCCATGGTTGTTATTATTTTTCTGTTGTTGTACGTACAGCCTATTATCTGCTTTGCTCTATATCTATCATGATGCAACTTTAATAACGTTAGCTACGAATGCTCAGAAAATCACAGCTGTAGCTGGAGGCAAAAAAAAAAAAAGCTAAAATGAGGTGCTTCTCCCAAGCCTCACCTAGTGCGCTGAGTATTGGCTTATGCGTGAGAATAAGCAAACGAATCGATCGCTGCAGTAGGTTGATGGCTACTGGTCGTTTTGATGGATATGACTGTAAAAAAAAAAGTCCAGATTGGTTCACAGTGGACCTCAAACCATGTCAGCTAAAACCAAAGAGACAAAAAAGTGACAGCTGTGGAGAGTACACTGCAGGCAGTCAATGGTTCCTGTGATTTATTGTTCCATCTGCCTTGCCGCTGTGAGGACAAGTTCCCCCTGATTTGGTTAAAATGAAAAGGACCTCAGAGAGCACAACGTGTTTTTTGAAAATGTGCAGAAACTATTTTTTTTTATTTCTTGATTTATGTCCCTTTCCCCCTCCATAATGTTTGCACCAATTGTTACCCAATAATGATTGCTGAAAAATGTGAAGCTTCCCAACCACTAACTCCTCCAACCTTCCCCAAAAGGAAAAAAAGAAACAGTAAAAAGATAAACACCGGCAAAAATGACGTACATTGTCAAATACAAAACAGAAAATTAGTCTAATTTTTACCTTCCTTTTTCAATTAGTAGCTACTTACGTATTTAAAAGTCTGAAAAGCTTTTGGATTGTGAAACAATTGAGGTATACCCAGCTGGCTGTACAATTTTTTTTTTGAAGGAGTGACAATCTTATGTATTAGAGGGTTCAAACTCCTATTATGAATTTGCCTGAGCCACCCAAGTATACGGTCAACAGTGTTTGATTAGGGGAGGGCACTGCAGGAATTTAGCCCTGCAATTTACACTAAGAGGAAGGAACCTTTACAATGTTTACATATGAACTTTTGCTGTTTCTGACTTGAAAAGGAACATTTCCTTCATGTGGCTGATATAGCTTATTACCCCATTAAAGAGAAGCCCTGCATGACACTTCTGTCAGTGTAACATGAAAGCCTAATCAACACTTAAAGGTGTAACACAACACAAATAATCTCACTCTTCTGGGAAACTAAAGTAGCAGTCTAAGAAACATTTTGACTTTTCCCTGGGAGAATTGAAGTATGCCATAGCAGAAATATGGTTAATGTTTTAATACATTTATGGTGCATAAATCATAAATGAAGCATTAAGTATCTAGTGCTCTCTAAAAAATTTTAACAAATATGAGCAAATTGAATGAATCTCAGAGAGTGATATATTGATAATTTTCAATGTGTATCACGTTAGGAAAAATGGATTTAAGGCCTTAGAGACCTTTCATATTCCTGCATATGTTATAATTCACTACTTAAAACTACACGAGCCAGTAATCTACAATAAGTTAAGTAAAGGCTCTTACTCTCCAACTATAATATGTGTTTAATGCAGATCAGCAAATTTTTAGCAAATTTCCCATGAAAAGGCCTGTTGGTTTTGATGGTGCATGGAAAGTTCTGCTCTCTTTTGCCTTCATTCAAAGTCCCTGAGGTCCTGACCCCTGTGGCAGGCACTTCCTGGCTGAAGGTTTCTTTAGGCCTCATAGGTCCAACCTGGTGTCAAAAGCTGGCCTTGTCTCCTGTCTCAGGATGTTGGTTTTACCTTTCAAGTGTTTCCTGAATTTGTGAAAATTCTTTTTCTGGCTGGTTGTCCATAGTGGCTTAATGTTCAAAAAATATTTACCTTTTTCAGAGAGAGAAAGAGAGAGAGAGAGAGAGAGAGAGAGAGAGAGAAGAAGAAGAAGAAGAAGAAGAAGAAGAGAGAAAGCGAAGAAAAAAGAGAGGGGGAGAGAGAAAATTCTTAGTTGCTACTGTTGAGCAGGGGGGTTTCTCCTGGGACCAGTTCTACTTTTGGAACATGTTATTGTCAGGCAGAGGTCAACATCTTTTACCTCTTTTTTCCATTATTCAGTATAAGTATTGATGTTATGTTTTAGCTATTTAAAAGCCAGCTGCCTTGCTCATTTCAGATATTTTTCCTGGTATTATTGTATGTGGTAATAGCTGGCCTGTGTATCGTCTTTCACAAAATCTAGCCTTTCAGGGTCTCAGTTCTTCAAATGATATCAATCAAAATTTATGCAATTCAAAATCCATATGTATAGAGTCCCAGTTCACCTCATTTAATGATAATAGTAAACCACATGTTGTGTACATGTCTAAAACACTTTTCTAGTTCTTGACTGTATTAACCCTAGGGGCACTATGTTTTTGTACAGCTTGCCCAACTGAGCAGCATAATATATTGATTAATACTTGGCAACAACTGCATTCTTGAATAATAAAACTATGAACAAGGTAAGTGTATACTAGTAAAATAAGAAGAGTTTCAATATTATTTGGGGATGTATGTTAGTATATAAGATGTTAAAGAACAGAAGAGAAGTGGGTATTTCAATTAAGCTGAAGTATCTATAACTAATTTTGGTTCATTTCTTAAATGATATCTCTATTAAGTCATCTACATTACCTACTGAAATAGATATGATGCACCCACCATGAATATCTTGAGTTAGAGATAGTTGTATATGCTGTGGACACTATAAGTGGAAAAAGTTAGATATTTCTTTAAAAGATACATTGGGATTAGAAAGTTGCATTATCATCAAATTATTCATGAATATATATTATTTGTAGATATTAGTGTCAAAAACTAGTAACAGTGCCTAGTAGTACAACAGCATTTGCCCCTGACAGACTGCATCATTTACTTAAGGTTTAATATACAGTTACAAATAAGATTTGCTTTCATGGAAAACCACGGAAACATTTGGCAAAGGAAGAACTGAACATTTTCTTTAATTTATTTTGGCAAGTCTGAAAAATAGATCCCATTACACTTTTGCATTCCAAAAACATAATAATGAATAATAATTTTAGGAAAACCAGGATATAATTAAAAATTTGATGACATCATAAGCACTAAGAGAAGCATAGAGGATAGCTATTAAAAGAAAAGAAGAAAGAAAAAGAAGAAACTGACCTGACTGAAGAGCAATTGCACGCATTTATTTTGTAAATAACTTAAAAATGCTAAGTAATACAAATTATTTACAACTAGTTAAATTGTTTTCATACTTTTCTTTAAAAAAAGGAGAGCAACTTTTAAACTCAGATGCTTAGTAACATTTCTGTCATTTGATATTAGAGTTTTGTATGAAAACAAATATTGAAAAAATTGAGCATGGTTATGTTTTGATTAACTGGAATTGGTCCCTAAAAATCACAAGGTATAGCAGAAAAGATTGCATCTGTGTCTTCCTTCAATGCCATCCACATGACTCACAGTGAGGCATGAAAGCTGTTGACAAATTAATACTTTAAGAAAATAAACTATGGTCATGTTCAACATAGAGCAACTTTATCCTGATTAATTTGCGTTGGAGTCAATCCAGCCCCCATTTACAAAGCCCCGCAGTTTGTACAAATGTAATTTCCTAATATTTACATGAGGAAAGCCTCAGCAGTTAAGCTTTGCCTCCAGTGTGAGTTTTGTGGTTAGTAAAAAGACAATAAAAATACAGAGAAGTAATTGTAAGCACATTTGGAAAAAAAAAGATTTTCTGCACTCCTCCTTGCACAGCCCTATAAAAATGTGTTGTGTTATGTTGTGCTTATAGGGAATGCTGTGCCAGTATTCAACCTAGCAAAGTTTTAAGTAATGTAACACCTAAAGCTTAATAACACCTGCATTGCTGCAACTGAACATAACAAACAAACAAACCTTTATAACACTTGCATATTTTTAACTTTGTTATTCTCTAAATGCTGGTATAAATTTAGATTAGCCTGCCTAATCACACAGTCTGTCATTTTATGTCTTTATTTAAATAGAATGTTAGACATTCATACATTTGTATAATTTAATAAATTTGAGTGAGAAAAATGTAGTTTTAATGTGTTGCTTTGTTGGAAGAATATTAAAAATAACCTTTAGTTTTAATGAGATTTTTCCCTCATCAGTTTACACAATTTTCCAGATGCAAAATGAGCTTTTGGCTGTAAAATATTTTATCACATTATCTTACACAATAAAGATTACATGTTTTCACTCTCTCTCAACTCCACCGCAATTATTTTTTAGTGTTTGCAAATCATAATATCATTTAAAAACTATATTTTATACCTCATCTAAAATAGTTTTATAGCAATGTGATGAAAAAACCCACCCAACAACAACATCTATTTAACTACTCTTTTTAAGTGGCTGTAATATGCTTTGGTATAATTTCCCAGAAAAAGACACAGCTAAAAAAGCTTAGCTGTTCTTGAAAACAAATCTCCCAAGCAGCATCTTTGCAAAAATCCCCAGAATTTAATTCCCTTGACTGAAGAGCCCAGAGAGCCTGAATGTAAAAATAGTAGCCCTGTCATTTCACATTCATTAAGTGTGAAACTCGGAAATTAATAATGTAAAAATATGCTTTTTAATTAGTCTTACATTCTGCCCAATGTACTTAAATGGGATCAGCAGCTCCCTAATGATTTTTTTCTTAATAAAGTATTAGCCTGTGATGCACTGCGGTTGACAGGTATGATAAACTGGAAAGTACTTTTGGAGGCGTATGAATGATACCAAAATAGTACTCTCCCATTTAAATGTAATTAACATCAGGGAGCAATATTACATGAGGAGAAGCCTGCAAGATTTTTATTTCAGGGTTTGTGGTTGTGGGTTTATTTTTGTTTTATTTTGTTTTGTTTTTATGAGTAGTTTGATAATTGCAGCAGTTATTTTATAATTTAACTACCTCTGTTTAAAGCTAAGCTTTTGCTAATAGAAGGTCAACAGGATCATACAGTAGTCTTAAAAATATTATAAAGAAGGTAAATCCACCTAAATAACCTAGTGAATTGTAGATATGTGTGCATATATGTCCCTAATTTGTGGTTCTATTTCAGATCAGTATTTCTTCTCTAAAGGGACTTATTTGATATTAATCATGTGGAAAAATAAGTTATGGAAAAACCTAACTGTAAAAAGTATGGGTTTTCTCTGAATAAGAAATGCTGGGAACCTGAACAAAATATTTCTAGTTAAGCCAAATGAACCTCAGATATCATTCAAACAGCCTGAAACGCGGGGAAATTGTAACCAACTCCTCCTCCCAAAACAATTTGCTTCTTTGAATTAATACAATATGCTATTTTAAAACAGAAGATGACAGATCATTGTTGACCAGTGTTGCTTATATAATAACATTCCCCAACTAATTTACATGCCAAATGTCAAAACCCACTGTCTACTTAAGAATTTCTGTTCATATCTCTGAGCAGCAGCACTCCCAAATGATGAATTTTCAATACAGTAAACAAACAGTGAGTACATATGTAGAATGTGACAAAACCAGAGCGGTTCTGGAAAGAATCCCTTCCTATTACAGTAAAGCTTTACAAGACTGATGCCTTTTGGCTGGTAGGATTCTCCTAAACTCACTAGGAATCACATTCATATAAGGTATGGATACAATTCACACCTTGGACCTACTCCACGTGTAGTCACAGTTAAATGTATGGTGTGCCTTCATTCCAATTGAATCTCATTTCTCTTTATTTATATATCCTGGTGTTTTCTAATGCATGTCACATTTCTAAACATGCACTGACATTTCTATATGTTTTCACACTGTTCATCTGTTACTACTGTTGATAACCACAGTGGGTAACATGCTTGGTAGCATAAACTGTTTGTGACACTAATGCACTACATTACTTGCTAAATGATTCCTCAAATCTTTGTAGCCACATTCACACTGATTAAACATAGTATGTGTGATGGTACCTCTCTTTTCCATTTAAATAAGAAAAAAACAAAAATAATAGACTTTGCTATTTCCTAATTTTCCATCAAATGCAAGACAAATAGCTCTGAACCTTCATCCCAGACTGCTAAACAAGCTTTCAAATTCTGATGTCATTTTTCCATGTGTTTTTAGTAATGAAAATGAGTGCTATAAAAGGGAAAAAAAAAACCTAAGTTCAGATTTTCTTGCACTCGTTAAATTGTTGCAGAGGAATATTTTTAAACAATTCTGATTCAGGTAAGGGCCTTTGCCATACCTAAATTTAGTGAAAGTGATAGCTAAAAATAAGGACATTGGAAGACTTTCAAGCATGGCATTCACCATGAATATTCTGCCATTATGATATTTCAACAGATTTGGAGCGAGCTGTGTGAACATATCTGTAGTCCAACAAGTGTCCAGCTGGTAATAATATTGTATCAAAATCCAAATGAATATATATGAATCACTGGATTCCTTATAGTAAATCTCTTTCTCCTGCTTTGGTAACGTCTAATGGCTTTTATAAATGTGGTCATTAAATGTGATTTCTTTCCTTATTTATATTGGCAGTGCAAATCTGCCTAACTATCAGCCAAATTTAATCTCTCTCATAATATTTTTCCAATCACAAACACCATTGCATTGTTCTCTAGAGAATTATGTGATGGATCTATCTATCTATTTATGTGTTCATGAATCAAGCAGTCCAACTCATTGGAGTTAAAAAAGTTTGTATAATCTATGGCTTTTATAAGAGTCCACTGAACTTATACATCTCTGGGGACTTCCAGTAATGCCACGTTATTGGCACAGTCCTCATGCAAACCCACTGTACAAAACTACTTACAATGTATGAATATTTCGGTTATAAAAGTAGGAGTTTATGTAAAAATTAAGACTTAAAATATAGCTGTACTTCTGAGTTGCAAAAGTTTCCAGCAGTATATACACCTTTAATGGGACACTGAGTCAGAAACTGATAATCTAAGTACCCCTAAAGTAGACATATGTTGGATTTTTTGTTACTGAGATGTTAATTACTTTTCTAATAAAGAATAATATAAAGTAAAAATAACAACACTTACTGGGAAATATTTTCCTGGAACCACATTGGATAAACCTTAATTTAGCTGAGTAGGATTTAAGTAAATAGTCCCATTGAAGCCTTGTGGGTATATAACAACTTACCGGCACTGGGAATTCAGGAACAGATCTGCATGCAAGCAGGCTATAAGTCCCATATAGAGGTACCTTAATTAATTATTGTCTGTAAAATGGGATGAAAGACATTCTAGCAATGCCAGGTATTACTGAAAACAAGTTGGTGCCCATAAAGTCTAACTAAGCACTGTTCATTTTTATTTAGTCTGATGTTTTAACAAACCCTGTTGCAAAATGATATTATTTTCATTATATATCAAATTAACAAAGCTATTGTAAAAAGGACTCAGCTGCAGTACACAAATCCTATACAATTAAGAGGTACAGTCAGAGGGGGCCTTAGATCCCCATACCTGGGAAGATGAAGGCAGAAGACATCATGTTGAGGGATGTGCTGTTCATTCTCTTGGAAGGATCAGCTTACATTTTCACTTACAATATCTCCTTAATGGCCAGACCAAGAACTGGCATTTGTGCTGGTGCCAGAGGGACTGCTTGTTTACCAACTGGCTAAAGTAACATGCTGCAGTGGTTAGAGACAAAGAAATTGAGAAATACAGTACAAATTCATGGGATACAAGGACAATACAAACTGCTCTAAATGCAGTGGGGTCATGTTAATGCCAGCAAATCAATCACTCTAAATGCTATTCATCATTCTATCAAAGGAAGGCTAAAGACGTATATTATTTATACAAGTCTGAAATCATTTTATGTTACTTACTGCTGAGTCAACTTCTGAATTGATAGGGAGCTCTTCTATCTCTTCATCTGCATACTGGACTAGCAGACATACTTGATAGATAGTTGTGTCAAATATTAGATCAAAGCTAAAGTAAATTAAATAGGCCCCATTATAGTATCGCCACCTACATAAGTAACAAGTGACTTTGTTTTAAATTTCACACTGTGTAAAGAGATTAAAATGGTTATTATTAGTTTTATTAAGAGAGTTAGCTATCTAATCTGTCTAGCTATTTCTACTACCACAGCATGTCTGAGCACCTTTACAACTCTCTTTGGTCCAAATCATCCGCTGTGCTTCTGTGAGCAGAAAAGACCTAAATCTAGCAAATATCTCCTGGGAGGCACAGAAAGAATGGGGGAGGCACTATGCAGTAGCATTCTAACATCTCTTGGGGCCCTATGAAAGCCCCTGTGCTAGAGCTCTGTGAAGCCATCATTTATATAACTTTATGTGCAGTGCAGTACTATCAAGGCTCCATTGTATAAGGCTCGGTACAAACATATCAAAATGGGATGGTCCCTGCCCCAAAATGCCTAAAATCAAGTTTAAGACAGGAGATTGAGATGGGAGGGAGCACAAGGGGACAGATTGCTGTGAAAAGTGGAGTGAGCAGTAGTTACTGAAAACCAGCTGCACCATCCCAAAGTGACTCCCAATATGGGTATCCAATTGGGTTCTAATGCTACCTATCCCCTCCCTGCCTGCTAGTGTTAGTGTGTAGCTACAGGGGCACTCGGCCAACGACAGCACAGGGGTGCCAGGAGAAACACCAGTACCGTGAACAGAAGATTGATTCTACTTCTAAGAAGATTGATTCCCTTCCCTCTGCATCACCAAGATCAGTGAAGATCAGGGCCTATTTCCATTGTTTCCACCAAAATCCCTCTCAATGAAGAGCCCATTATCTGACAGCTCCATGAAGTCAACCATTCAGTTTCCTGGCCCTCCTTCCTCCTGCATCTTATAGGAGGCGATCCAGTCTGTTATTATAGTATGAACTCTGGGTAAATATATATTCTGGTTCTCCAGATTAATGCTGATGTTGTTTCTTTTAACTAAACTAACCAATTAATTTGTAGTGGATGAATAGATGAATTTGCAGCATAAATAGCAAGTGGTGTGCCCAAAAAAAATTCTGTGTTAACAATCAATAATGGTGGGATTTCGCACTGCACATTTACCAGTTTACTTTGTAAACTCTGAAACTGATTAAATCCTTCATTAATACTTTGAGCAGGTAGGGATTGGTGAGACTTGAACCTCGACCTACAAGATAACCAACATCCTCACACAACAATCTCACAGCAGCTACAAGCTGGCTGCTCACTATGACCCGTAATTTGCAGAAGTTGCACAACCTTTGAAGATCCACCTTGAATGATCCAACTAACAGTTGTCTTAGAGATCCCTTATTAGATCCTTGGTCCAATGAAAATGGAAGGGGCATACCAAGACAACACTGGATTTCTAGCTAGCTGTCATGGTTGTCCTGCTTCACTGCTGCTGAACTCCCAGTATCAACCTCAGCTCTGAATTAAATCCTGAATCTTACCCAACCCCTGTCACACCAAGACTGACCCTGAAGCCTGGTTTTGACTCTGGCTTGATCCTTGAATCCATTTCTGGATTTAACCCTCATCTTGCCTCCTCACTTGGACTATGGTTTTGGCCTTCAATTTCACTCTTGACTGACTCCAGCTTTGATTTCTGACTCTCAAAGTCCTACCACTAGTCCTGCTTACTTTCTCCCAGGAACCTAAGGGAGTGCAATTCACACTCCTGATTTCACCTATTGTCCATTTAAAACAAGTACTGTGTAATTTACATTATTCTAATCCAGTTACTTCCAGAAATGGACAGCAGATGGGGCTACAAAAATCATCAAATAAAAATAATGACTACAGCCTTTTAATGTCTGAAAACCAATTTATTCTGAACCATTTCAAAAAATAAATGGGATTCTCCTTTTCTGTTTTAAGACATCAATGAATCTGTTTCATAATGGTCTTTTGTAAACCGATTATCCTTGATAATCTCATTAGCTGAAATTATCTTACTTTTCTAACATGGTAGATTTTTAAATACCTTTTATTTCATATCCCCCTGGGCACATTGTAGCACAATTTACTATTAAGCAAAATAATTATCTATCTCAAACCTTAATGCTTAAGAGTAAAAAAAATCTTAGGGGCAGATATTAAAAAGTACAGGTTGAACCTCCCTGGTCTGGCAGTCTCGGGACTTGACCAGTTCCAGATGAGGGATTTTGCTGTATCAGGAAAGGTCATCACTGGACCCCCTGCTGTCAGCCCACTGGCGTCCTGGCCAGCTCGTCACCTCCTGCTGGCCCAGCTACCCTACCAATCCCATAAGGCAGCCATCGCTGCCCTGGCTTTTGGATGCACAAGATAGCTGCATGCACTGTGCTAGGGCCCCGGATCCCGTAAGCAGCCTCACCCACCATACTGGGGCTCCAGGACCTGCCAAGTAGCCAGGCATTGTGGATTCCTGCACCACTAATCTACCACAGCTCCCAATGTCTCCCAATCTCACTGGGCAGACCTGCTGCCACTCGTTGGCAGTGGGCTTGCTCTGGGCAGCCCACTGCCCTGCTAGCCCCACAAGGATCCTTGCCACAGGCCCTCCACTGGGACTCTTTGGTCCAGCAGTATTTGTGCTGGGTAAGAGAATCCTGGGTAAGAGAGTTTCAACCTGAATCAAGAAACTGAGATCACAACTGGAAAAGGTATCCTGCTGAAAAATAAACTAAATTTGGGTATGGGCTAAGTTAAGGGTTCATCTCCTTGAAGTAACTGAGCCAAATTCCTCTCCAGTGGAATTATGTATACTTACACCATGACTGAGTTTGGTGTATTTTGCATAAGTACTCGTTAATAAATTCCTGTATTTATCAAATAAAGGCCTTTTTTGTAAAATTGCACAAACATTCCAGGAAACCAAACTTTCTCACTTAAAATTACACCTAGGATTTCAGTACAGATCAGAGGGAGCTTCAACCCCTTGCCAGTTTCAAAGGCAAAGTCAGCAGCACAGCTGGGGAAAGGTGAAGGAAATGAAACTGACACACAGCTGCCACTTCTGGACAAATTCAACCCACAAGTGGGCATCGGAATCAAAGGTTGCCAAATATGGCCTTGGGTTGGGTACATTAAAAAAGGAGGCAGAGAAGATACAAGTTCAAGCTTTAAGCAAGAAGAAGATGCATTGCCAAGTGAGAGCTGTAATTTTATGCTTCTGATTTAGACTTGAGTAATTAAGAAGTATAAGTTGTTTAAAAATAAGCTTAAATCGGCATTTTATGTATGCAAGTTTGCAGCTGTAATGGGATTATGATGTCAGCAAAGGGAGAGAAGTTTGCAGCTGCACTGGGTTATGGAGGTAGCAAGCAGCTGTTAAAATAGAGAACTAATGGTGATTAATTCTTATTATGTGTTTGAAGATCTTACAATGAGTTCAGGACCCAAACCCTCCCAAAGGGAAAGAAATAAAGGAGAAAGATTTTAAAGGGGGATAGAGAAGATGTTAATGTATATTTGGTCTATTCTGCAGTCTTAAATCTCTTTGTATTTCAGTATTCAACAAATTTGTACTTAAAATTTTATTTCAATTACTGTTATCAGTTCAAAAAATATCTACACTATAAACCCAGTGTTTTCATATTTTTTACTGAATATTATATAGACTAAGAAATTACCTCCATCCTTTAAAATATCCATGCATATTAAATAATCTGGAAGAAATATATGTAAATTGTTTACCACATTGGTTACAAGGTGTGAGGTTTTGCACATACTAGTTGAGCTAGAACAATTGTGAAGATCAGTCATTGATTCAAATTCAGTTTGCTCAATTGGCAGTAAACTGTATATTCTCAGCTGAGAAGAGAGGAACTAATCATTTTGTGCTAAAGTAAACCAGAGCTAGGCAGGCAGAAAGTGGCAAATAATATTCAAATATATTGGCACATAAGAAGCCAGATTTCAAATAGCCATTCATGCACCCCCATTCTGTATTTGCTTTCTGCAAATCTTTCAGCGAGGAAAGTTTTGTTCACACAAATGTCAATGGGAAAATGAATTCCAAGCTTTAACCGAAATTTGTTAACACAATGGAATTTGTATGGGGGTGGAGTAGTAGACCTCTTGCTATTCTCAGTCTATTTATCCAAGAAAAAAGACACTCTTGCTTTAACAGAAGCACCAGAAAAGAGGTACGAGGTTTGAATGTCAAAAGCTATGCTGTGGGTCTCTGTGTTAGGCCTTGCCCCTGGTGTCTTCTCAGGGTCCAAAAAGTGCCTCTCTCCCCCAACTATCTTTTCTTGTTCATTGAGGTTGAGATTATGACTATGAGATGCTCTAGTTTTGCTGTGCAGAGTCTGTGGGGTGAATGAAAATATCCCTCTTGCTCAGCTACGTTGCTACAGTTATTCCTGTGCTCTCTCCAGTCTGAGGACGCATGGGAACAGTTCATTGCTGCACCATGCTAGGAAGCAAGAACTTGGATCACATCCACGTAGATGCAGCAGATTGCCTACACAATCTCTCTGAGGCTATGTAAGCATGCTAATGAGGGATTCATTAGCATAAGTCGCGACATCATTACCATATTTTCTGCCATTTCTTTTTGTGCAAGGGGTTTTTGCGCAAAAAGAAGCAGTCACTCTCTGAGAAGCATAAGGATCTTGTGCAAAACACCTGTTTTGCACAAAAAGAAACAGCAGAAAATATGCTAATGATGTAATGATTTATGCTAATGAGTCCCTCATTAGCATATTTTCTGCCAAAAAAACATGTAGTGTAGACAAAGCCTAAGACTGCTGCTGTGGCAGGATGGCTATACATTGCACACATACAGAGCTATGCTTTAAATCATGGTAGTCCTGTATGTGTGCAGATCTGTGGAATGCTCTTCAGGTTCAAAAATTTAAAAAACACCACCCAGATCACATATACTGCTGTTCTCTACACTCACGTGCCTTGGGCTGTTCTGTGTGAGCCAGGGATTTCCCTACAACCCCCCTATGGGAGTGTATACCCTCCTGAATTTCCCCAACACTCCTCCCCCCCCCCCAGTTTTGTGAACTAGTTACATGCCAATTTAGTGATTGTTTGGAAATGTGAATTGAAATTGAAACTTCAATACACACTTTAAAAGCATATACAGTGTATGGGAAGATATGTGTATCTGAAAAAGTATAATATATTTGAAAAGTATGAACATAGACTAGCTTCTTTATACAGCTGTTGTTTTTTATGACAATGTCAGTGTATTCATTCTGGTGATGTTGGCCAACCTAATAATTTCAAATTATGATTTGTAAGCAAAGTCAAAATGAGCTCTCCCTGACAGCTAGTGATGAGCTGGGGGGCTGGGGGAAAAGCTTCAGAACCAGATGGTATTTACATTCAGACCTAATCTACCTAGGTATCCAGCAAACAGAGCTGTGTTGCCCAAGTGATAGATTTTGGCTGGGGTTGGGTTACAAATCACTTGAATGCGGGGGCAGAGGGGGAGAATGAAATGTTGTTGTTTCTATTGTATGAGTAAAGGGCAGTAGAACTGTACTTAACCTGTACTGATTGAGGGCATCAAGAGAGAGGGTGGGGACAGGAGTTTTTGTTTTATGGTCTGTCTGAGTCACAAAGTACTATTTGACCTGCCCCTCTCCACTGTTTAAAGACAGAGCTGATTAGGCTCTATATATAGTATTTTGTTTTGCTAAGTGGCCACTACAGCTGAAATCACTGATAATCAGGTCTAAGTGCTTAGTCCTGCCATGGGGACAGTGTACCTGTGGGTACAGTGTTTTTGTGTGCAAGAGATAGCCCAGACTGCACTAGCAGCGAGGTTCCCCCACTGAGAGCTCAGCTGAAATCACTGAGAGCTGGGTGGAACCTCAAGAGACCAACTCGCAGAGGTCACAGTGGCAGGTAGCAGCAGAAGGTGACGGCGCAGGGCCATTGGCAACAGAGTGATGGAGTGAATGGTGGCACAATGAACAACAGTGCACAGCTGGAGGAACAAGCAAGATGTCCTCTTGCCCCCCACCTGGGAGGTGTACTCACGTGAAAGCACCTCTGAACTCTGAGTCTCCACTGACCAAGGACAACACCAATGAGTGGGGTGAAGTAGAGGGGAAAATGAGGGGCACATTAAATAAACATTTGTTTGTTGGACTATATTTTAGTGACTTTGCTCCAGAATGCTAGATTTGTGACTGGGAATGGAAACTTATATAAATGTGTTTCCTAGTAGGCCAAGATTTTTAAAACACCTTATTTGCCAAGGTTGTTACCTCACACCGTTGCTATCTTGAGAGGTCATTATGTTGGGGAGTTTCTGTACTAAACATTTTTATTATAATAACTAATTTTTACATAAGAATGGTCATACTGGGTCAGATCAGTGGTCCATATAGCCTGGTATCCTGTCTTCTGACAGTGGTCAAGGCCAGGTGCTTCAGAGGGAATGAATAGAACAGGTAATCAAGTGATCCATCCCCTGTTGCCCATTCCAGCTTCTGGCAACAGGCTAGGGACACTCAGAGCACGGTATTGCATCCCTCTCCATCCTGGCTAATAGCCACTGATGGAGGTATTCTCCAGGAATTTATCTAGTTATTTTTTTAATTCTGTTATAGTTTTGGTCTTCACAGCATCCCCTGGCAAAGAGTTCTATGGGTTGATTTTATGTTGTGTGAAGAAGTACTTCCTTCTGTTTTTTTAAAACCTGCTGACTATTAATTTCATTGGATGACTGCTAGTTCTTGTGTTATGTGAAGGATTAAATAACATTTCTTTATTCATATTTTTCACACCAGTCAAGATTTTATACACCCCCTATCATAATCCTCCCTTAGTCATCTCTTTTCTAAGATGAAAATTCAGAGTAATTTTAATCTCTACTCCTGTTTCATACTCCTAATCATTTTAGTTGCCTATTTCTGTACCTTTCCCAATTCCAATATATCTTTTTTGGGATGGGGTGACCAGATCTGCACACAGTATTCAAGGTGTGCACGTACCATGGATTTATATAGAGGCAATATGATATTTTCTGTTATGTGTTTTGGTGTATTTTGCATTATCCTTATGTTAAATTTGCATTATCCTAACAAAACATTTAATTTATTCATATCTCTTTTATACATTGCAGGTCAAAGTGAAAATGAAAAGACAAAAAACAATACAACAATTTTTCCACTCAAAGGCCTCAAAAACTAACCAAGGTGAAGAACCGATCAAGAACCAAGAATATATCAACGTGTCATCTGAAGGGTCAAGTGGTGTATCTACATCCGACCAGCCCGAAGTGTAAATATAGCTACTTACTCAAGAAACAGTGTCTCCAAAACCTCAAAGCAGTTCCCGATGTTCGTTGATCAAAGAGTTCCCATTTATTGAAGTTACAAAAGATGGGTACTGGTGCACCTCTTGCAAAAAAGCTTACAAAGAAGGAAAGCTTTCCAATGCTATAACTGGTAAAAGTGGAGGAGCTTGGTTTGTCAGACCGATCAGCAAAGCCAATGCTGACAAACTGCGTGAAAAGGCAGCAGAGTTGTGCAAAATTATAACAAGAAACCAAGAAGGATGTAGACGTAGTGCTTCATAGAAGGCTTGAGTAGCCATCTTTAATTTGTGTGATTTTAAAACATGAGTTAAATCTAATAAACTTGTCATGAAACATTATTCAGTTTTTACTTGGTGCCATACAGCCCACCTTCATCCTCATGGTCTCACCCCTCACTGGCCTGGACACCCCACCCCACCCCGTAAATTTGAACACCTCCCCCACCCCCTCTAATTTAAATTCCTGGGGAAAAAACTGGTGTGAGCAAGATGAGATCATTTGATGTTGTTCCCATCCTATAGTGTTCTAACTCTTTTTTCTCTAGAGATATGAGATTTCTGTGATTGTTGGAGGCAAAGCCCAGCTGAGAAAGTGACACTGGACTCAACGATGCAACAGAAGGGCTGGATGTGATGTAGTTGGAGAAGAACTAGCACCTTTATGAGCAGCCTAGAGATGTCAGGCTGTGAGGAGCGTGTGCACGGTTGAGATGCAATAAGTAGGTGCATGATGTGGGACGGCAGGGTGCCCAGAACTTGAGGGGAACTCTATGTGCCAGTCACCTGCCTGGGTCAGATGTATAAAGGTAAGTCGGAAGAAGGGAAGGTGAGCAGGGTGTTGTGAAGGTCATCATAAGGAAGGCTTAAGTGAAGATAAGCATCACAATTTGTTGCCAATTTGGCTGCCTCCCAGGAACTTCTGGCAGGTTTTGAACTCGTTGATTTTTGTTGTTTTACACTACAGTGTGCCTTCAAGCTTCCTCTGCACAACCAAACATAAGAAAGGTAGGACTTGGATAAGCTGAGTTTAGAGTTGACACTCATGATTGGTAAATTAGAACCCTGCTTCCCACATGCAGTCCTCAGCTAAACCACGGTAGGTCAATGGTATTTTAAGAGTCTAAGTGTAGCTGTCCCAAGAGAAAGACGCACTCATGGGACACTGATATTTTGTGGACTCTAGCTCAGAGTCTAGAATATTGATCTGTATTTGCAGTTGATGAAATCTAGAAGTCACTCGCTGGCTTTCTCCATTTATGTTTATCCTATACCTGAGAAAAAAATGTTTAATTGATGAGTGTGGTTGTGGACCTAAAGGATCTAAATGGGATTGGATACCACTCTGACCACAACCTGTTCTGATGATGGATTTGGAAAATCAGCCAAGGAAATGTATTAACAGGGAGGAGAGGATATTTAATCGATGATCAAAGAGCACACTGGGATTAATAGTAGTGTCCTAAAGAGGCCAGAGAAGTAGATGATAGGTAATTAGTTCCTCTAGCCAGACAATAAATTAGGTGAGCAGGTATCAGCATATCTCCTGCTCCTAGAGGAGATCCAATATATCAATATGAGGGCACAAGTAATGTGACAGATTTTAGGTTCTGAACTATAATGCCATGACCAGGAGTAGCCCTACTGGCTCAGATTATAGAAGTAATTTAGAACATAAGCACTGTGGGAGGTTTGGGTTGAGACAGTATATTTGTGTTATAATTAATAAGCTATTTTTATTTGAATCATGTGTTGTCTTTGTTTGAGTATGTTCTCAGCAAAGACTAAGATCAAGACAAAATCTACACAGAACACAACCAAGATAAAAGGCAACCATAAAGAGACAGACAGAGAAAAAGAAAAACCCAGAAAAAAGAGAAGACAAAGAGCAGAGAGACACCAAAAAGGACACCAAAAAAAGATAGGGAAAATGAAAAGACAAAAATCACATATGATGGAGTATCAAAAAACATGTAAGAGATGTGCAAAAGGAAAAAGGGAGGGGGAAGAGGAAACTAAGAACAAAAGGCATTGGATACAAAACAGGAGCAGGAACACACACAAAGAAAAAATTGGGAAGGAAGTGCATTGAAGAGATGGGATGAAACATGACCCAAAGAACAAAAATAAATATAATGAGGTGATAAAACAACTAATAACCTTCTAATTTGCATTAAAAATAGTGAGCTCACATGAACTCACACAATAACAGAAATGCTATCAAGCTGAATAAAGACATTTCTCAGGTCCTTAAAATTCTGCAAGACTGTTTTACTTCTGAAGCCCTGAGTATGGATGATTTTGGATTCCCATCTGTGGGGGAGTGGCGGGAGGGACTGGCAAGATGAAGCATTAACTCCTGCTGCATGAGAAATAATAGTAACTAGGTGGAGTTGGAGGGCGGGGGGCTGTGCCAATTACAGCATTGATGCTACAAGAAACATAACAACAGGTCAAGGGATACTGAAGCAGCAGTGGAAAGCTCGTTGATGGTCCCTTTCATCAGGGATGCTTAAATAAAATAAATAAATAAATTAATGGAGATTGCCTATCTCCTAGAACTGAAAGGGACCTTGAAAGGTTATTGAGTCCAGTCCCCTGCCTTCACAGCAGGACCAAGTACCAACCCCAACAAATTTTTGCCCCAAATGGCCTCTGCAGGGATTGAGCTCACAATGCTGTGTTTAGCAGGCCAATGCTCAAGCCACTGAGCTATCCCTCTCTCCCCGAGTAAAAGAGCTTCCTCTACAAACTCTTCTTCACGTACCACAGTAAACCATGTGATACAAGTTGATTACCTAATGTTATCAAGTATCAGAGGGGTAGCCGTGTTAGTCTGAATCTGCAAAAGCGACAAGGAGTCCTGTGGCACCTTATAGACTAACTGAAGTGTAGAAGCATAAGCTTTCGTGGGCAAAGACCCACTTTGTAAGATGCATCATGATGAAGTGGGTCTTTGCCCACGAAAGCTTATGCTCCTACACTTCAGTTAGGGTGTGTCTAGACTACAGAGTTTTGTCCACAAAAGTGGACTTTTGTCGACAAAAGTATACCTGCGTCTACACTACCGCTGAGTTCTGTCGACATAACATCGACAGAACTCAGCAGTTTTGTCGACGCTGGTAAACCTCATTTTACGAGGCATAACACCTTCTGTCGACAGAGTTTCTGTCGACAGAAGGTGTTATTGCATGTAAACTGTCCTTTGCTTCTACACTACCATGTCGACAAAGCAGCTTGCTTTGTCGACAGAACTGGATGTAGTCTAGACGCTCTTTGTCGACAGAAGTTTTGTCGACAGTATCTGTCAACAAAACTTCTGTCGACAGAAGCCTATAGTCTAGACATACCCTTAGTCTATAAGGTGCCACAGGACTCCTCGTCGCTAATGTTGTCAGAGGTCACTGATGTGATGTCTTGATAGGTATCGTGCTCTGTCAAATGCTGATAACCATTCAAATGAGTGAATGTGCTCCCTCTGTGTACTGCCTGGATCTGCACAGATAGCCAGCGCAACAGACCCTGCAAGAACCCCCAGTGACTACACACAGTCAGATAAGGTGCCAGGCTAGGTTTATTATCAATGAAGCACGGTCCTAGTATCTAGAGGACTCCATCAGACAACTAACAAATGCATGTCCATTGTAAGGGACAAGCTCAGTCAGTGGCTTGACTTTCCACTGCTCCCTAGGCAGGACATGGATAGCCATTCTAAGGTATATCTTAATACCCGAATACAAATAAATTACACATCACTCCTGATGAATCAGAGTGCCACCCTCTGATATACTTGGGTGCACCCATTACCTTGTACATGGTGGTTTGATCAAAACATCACTATCCAACATGCTGTCATCCTGAACCTGGGTCAGTATGTTCTTGTTATCTGTGGAGAGAGTATTGGTACCAAGATGTTTCCAAATGGGATGTTCTGATAGCACCGTTCTGAAATGTGTTTATATGACTAGTGCCTAGTACCTCTTAAGTATGTGTGTTACTGAAATATCAGCCCTGTTCTTGCCAGAGTCTGTGAGCAGGACCTGCCACTTGCTCACAGCTCAACTTTGTGCTATATAAGCAAAGCCTTCACTACTTTTGCCTGGGCTTCAGGCCTTACATCAGGCCTGTGATCTTTTAGGCCCTCTTCTTACTACACCTAATGTCTCTGTACCTCAGTTTCCCCAATTGTAAATTGACTAATGATGCTGCTCAGCCATTTAGGTAAAGAGCTTTGAAATGTATAGATGAAGTGCTGTGTAACTATTTGCAATGTATTGAAATCTATATTGTTTTACTCAGGCTAGCCAAGCATATCATAAGCCAGCAAAACTCAGACTTTAAGTTCATTAGAAATGAGAAATGAAGACAGCCATTAGTGCATTCTTTTCTGAAACAGTGTGCCAAAGTGCTACTGCTACTGAGCCCACAGCAGCAAAACGTTTGCATGTTTTCAATTTTCTTTATTAATTTTTTTTCTAAATGGGTGGCGAGAATTGCAATTAAAAGAACTTTTAAACAAATCTCTTATGATTGTCACAGCTGCTGCTGATTGTACAGGCTTAATGGTGGTTCTGCTGACTGTATCTTCTGATACAGAAGTGTCGATTATACAAGTTAGATTTCTTTAATTTTGACCTAATTGCATGATGGATTTTCCAAAACCAATTGTTCATATATTGACATATATTTCTATGATCATGATTGCTCTGATTTTCTTTTTGCACTAATAGCCCTCCTAATAGATGATGCATTCACTGTCTATGCCTTATCTAGAATGGATTTCACACATTTTTTTTCATGTTTGAGACATCTGTAATTTTTTTACCTAAATCCCATGCAGAAATGAATGGATCAGTGCCACTGATGCAGAGAACCATAAACATAAATAATCCCATGAACCACTGTAGCAAAACCACACACTATGCTTATTTGGTAGACACTGAAGGAAAAATCAGCACTAGGGGGTTAAATTTTTTCTAAATAGTTTTATTTCACATATCAGTATTTTTAGATTTCTGGGTTTTTTCACCTTATTTCCAGGCTACTTCTTCCTAAGAGCAAAAGGGGAAGTTAAGAAACTTCATGGGAACTTCCTGAAAATGAAACAGATCACCTATAAAAAATCCTAGATGAAATGTACAGTTAGAGTTTAATATCTTTCTAAGAAAGAGCTGGCTGTAATCACAATGTTGGATTTAAAATTCATTGTTGTACTCAGTTTATTGATTTAATAATGTATTTATAATTTATGATTTCTACAGCACATGGAATTCTATTTCAACCATTTGATGAAGATTAATCAGGGGATAATGTGGTTCTGAATCTAAAAGACTCTCCTGATGCTGAAGTAGCAGATTGTTTTCCAGCACTCCAATCCAATACCTCTTCTGATTATGCAATTTATGCTACTTCACTACTAAATTATAGCATGATTAATATCTAAGAGTAATATGTGAAGTAAAAGATTTGTATGCATTTAAAGTATGACTCCATGAGAGGCAATTGGAGGAGTGTGCAACATTGATGCTGTTTTTTATTAATTTTTCTAATTAATCATTGAGATTTTCCATTGGTCATTATTCCTGTGAACTTTGCCATCATTTACTATCATTGAAATTATTTTATCAGGGTTCTCTTAAATTCTTCATTTCCCTCATTCAAGATCAGTGTTTGCCATAGTGATTCTAGATTTGACAAGCATTTCAGGTATCAGATCTTAAAATGATATTTGGGTTAACAGCTTTCTTCTATCTGTAAATTAATTTTGACATTATTTCTTCAATTTACATATCATGAACTACTTTATTCCAGTGCCACATTTTCTGGTGGGCTGAATTATTGTTTTCTTTGAAGAGCACCAGCTAATACCAGTATAAGTGCTAGACCATTAAAAACCATTCTGCAACTGTCACTACATCAATGAAAAAAGCTAAATCAGAATGATAAGATTTTCATGCCACTGTATTATGTACTCTCAAAGACTAGTCTTTCATTTTTACTTTTGTGGATACCTGAGATACTGGTCTTTATAATTTTCACTAGTGCTTGCATGCACTCTTTTTGAACCAAAAGTAATACTGGATAAGGGGCCAGTGCGATTTTCAATATTTTACTATTATGTATATAGAATACAAATGAATGAAGCTAAAAAGACAAGTGAATACAAAAAAGGGAGATGGTATTTGATGTGAACTAATCAGCTGAACCAGGAATCAGGGGGGACTTGAAAAATCAGGTCTCAAATGGATTGCAAGAACAGCAAGTAATGAATGATGAAATAGAAGAACAATGTACTTGCTTTGGAGATGTCTTCCAGGAAGTCGCTGCAATGTCATTTGGACCAAGAGTTTCAAGGAAAGAAGAATGGAAACAAACAATGGAAATTGCATATAAAATAGAAAATCCTTGAAGAAGAAGCAAGAACAAGTGACATGACAAGAAGAACACACGTTGCAGTGGGAGTATATAGACAAAGATTAACTGAGGAAGTTGTGTTGAAAAGATAAGACACAAATGAGAGAAGCCAACAAAGGTGACTCCAACAAACTGTTCCAAGTGTTTAAGTAATTGTTATCCCAGTTCTAGAGTGTAAGAGGTATTGCAAAAAGCATGAGTTGGAAGATTAACAACAAAAACAGGACAAAAGAAACAACAGTGAAAACATTTTAATGAAGTACTCTGCCAAACAGAGCACACAATTCCAATCAATGGATTTACAGAAGAAAGTGAAGAATTAAATCTCTCTTTGCTAGAAGAAGCAATTAAGTAGCTAAAAATAGCAAAATGTCTCATCAAGATACTATCACTGATAAAACACTTAAAGCTAGGGAGGAGGTAGTTATATATGAAATGCATAATTTTGTAATATCGGTTGGGAGAAATAATTCTTCCCAGAGGAGAGGAAAAGAGGTGTAACCTGTAAATTACCACAGGAAGGAAACCAACCGGTGAGACAATTGGTGAGGAATAACATCACTTTCAGTATCCCAAAAAGTATTCTACAGTGTACTGCTGACAAGAATGAAACTGGTCACACATGGAAAAACTGCATACTAAGCAAAAATCTTGTGATGATGATATGAAAGAGAACAGTATAATGTTAAATGTGAGGGTAGGATTCAGGGCTGCTATATACTACTTCAGTAAGTTGATCTAATTTACACAACTTCCGTTACTCGACTAATGTAACTGAGGTTGACATTGTTAGATCCACTTAGTGTGGTGGCTACTCTGCACAGGGGACCGTGTCTCATCCATTTCCCTTACACTTCTCAATTGTGTACTCAAATTGATTGGAGAGGGCTCTCCAATATATTTAACATGTCTTTTCTAAGCCCACTAAATCGACACTCTTTGAATCGATTGTGGCAGTGCCAATTTATTAGCAAGTGTAGACATACCCTAAGAATCAGCCAACAGAAAATGAGAGTCCCTTTCAAGCCTGGCTTACATCTGAAAAATTAAGGAGTTTCATGCAAGAATTGAGACAAAGTGATACTATGTCATTGTGATACTCATATTGTTATATGCTTCTGAAATGTGAAAAATGCTTGAAATAGGTAACTTAATGAATTATATCAGAGAGGTTTGTGAAAATACTAAGTGTCCACTAGTGAAATAAAGTAACCAATGGTGATGTGTTACATAGGGTGTGGCCATGAGACTATAGAGACAATGATTCAAGAAAGAAGGCCAACATGGTTGGGACATGTTGTATTGATATTAAAAATCCTGTATTCCTTTGATTGGACACCACCTAATGGAACTCCGAAAGAGAAAAATAAAAGATAACATCTAGGAAAGCCATTGTAAAAATGGCACTGTCATGGAAATAGACTGTAATAGAGCAAGATATTTGGTATTAGACAGATGGAGGTTTTGCCTAATGTGTCACAAGTCACACGAGCATTGAATAAAATAAAAATTCCCCAGAAGTAAAATTCTCATCCACTGCTACATCCTTCTTCTTTCTCACATTGCCTAATCCAATATAACCCATATAAAATGTATCTTCTAAATTGTCTTCCTTGCCTGTCTCTTTGACCATTAAACCATTTCTTTGGATACTTGCACTACTATTTCAAGTGCAAGGTTCTTGCTGTTACTTTCAAGACCCTACATAATTCTGCCCTATCTATTAATCTGCTTTTGACATTTTTTGACATTATTGTTTTTCTCCATTGTCATCCTCAACCTCACCACTGAACTACTGATGCCAGCTTCAGCACTTTGTGCACTTATTATTATATGGATCATCATTTTGAAGCTCACTCACAAAGACATCCAGCAGACCCAACTCTCTCCTGAAAACCCACTTCGACACCTACAAGAAATTAAGTAGATGATTGTGGTGGGCTTGCAGGGTACTTGAGAATGAACAGCCTATAATCTTTATATTTAAAAAATGATGAGCCAGTTTACTCCTATTTTGCCTCCCTTACATCTTCTGCCTCTCTGTCTCTTCAAACAAAAGTTCTTCAGGGACCACACCTTCTTTTGTGCTCCTACATAATTAGCATGCATAATTGTTGTTATGGGGAACAAAAAATACCACCACATCGAAGGAAACCCCATTCTCTGTGATGAGGATAGTAAGATCTTATTGGGTGTGAAGGGATGCTCATGTTACCATTTAGACCTAGGGCAGTATGGAATCCTGTCATGCCAATAATGCACTTAGCCAGCTTTCTGTGATGGCATTTACTGTGAATATGTTTCTGATTTGAGCATATACAGTATTCTGAAATGACAAAATAAATTACTTACCTGAATTCAAGTCAATAGAACTACCTAAAAATCAGAACTGAAGTACAATAAATTACCACTAATTTAATATAGTCAGATCACCATCAGAGGATCTTGGAGTATCAAGAAAACAAAACCTTACTGTTCCAAACTTATTGACACACCTCTTTCAATGATGGCCAGTTTGATGTAACCATGCCATGCCATATTTCTCCTTCTTGGTACAGGGGCAGGGCTCTTGGGGAAGCATGCTGGTGCGAGATAAGATTTCTTAGAATGCACTATTCAAAAATCCACCTCTTTGTGCTTGTAAAAGGATGGCCACCCTTCAGTTCCTGCTGCTGGAAAGGCATATGTGCAAGGGACTCAAAGACATAACCATAACTGCCTCACACCCCATCTGAGATCACCTGGGGGCTATAGGATCCTGGTGGGTGTATAAATTGCTTCCTCCAAATTAAATGAAAAGACCCCCCTGCTTCCTAAATTCCTGCTCAGCACACCTATGCATAAGCAGACAGCATTGTCCCTATACTCTTGTTAGTGTTGTTGCTCACTTGCTTAAATATCAATAGAATTACAAGTAATAAAGAAAAATCCTCAATTATATATACCAGATGCACAAACAATCTTGTGAATGAATGCATACTATATATGGAACCATAAGCATCTCTCTACAAATCGTATTTTCATCGGTTCATGCAGCTTACCTCTGAAGTTTTGTGAAGATTCACAAATTCAAAGGTAAACTTTAACAACAGAAGGAAACTGTTTCACTCCTGTTTTCAAAGTATTGACATAAATACAGAAACAATGACTGTAAAGCAGAGTATCAAAAAAATCATCTGTGGCAGATCATCAGCCAGCCAGGATTCCAGCCAGCGGACTCACATGAGAGTACCACAAAGGGAACTCAAAGACCATTAAGAAGTCTGGCTGAGATTCTGTACTGCATCTTCAGGAAGCTTTGAGCCAACTTTTTTTTCCCTTTTCTGGGCTTCCCATTAGTGGCTTAAACTCTGGAGACCCCCAATATATTTTTCCTCTCTCCATCTCTACCCTCAATGCCAGAAATTGTGAGGTACCTGTGTAGTGCAGTCTGCCTGTGCTGGGAGTACTATTTCTTGGACAGAAAAGAGCTCTCTGAGTCTGGAGCATAATATAAAGACTGAACTTCAGCTTGGGAGGGATTCTATCTGTGTACAGTTAGAGAATTTTGGACCTGCAGTTTTGTACTTACAAAAAGAATTATAAGGTCAAATCTGAGTACCTGCCCTTCTAACTATCTGTTCTGTACCCTGAAGTAGGATGAGAATAAGAAACATACTGAGATATGCACCTGGCCTCAACTGAATTCCAGAGGCAAAGAAATATCCCTAAATGAGGACCGGTTCAAGCAAATTCCCAAACCACACCCTTAAAAGGTTTTAAAATGATGCATGTACATTTCAGCTTATTTCAGAAAAATAAGGCTGTACCCAGCCAGACACATCTTTTCTTCTACATACTAGTGAGATAATATTTGTTAGCATTATAAAACAATAAAATTCAATTGGGTGCTCCACTACCTAATCTGTCTCTTTCCCCTATTGGAACAATGCTGTTTGTTTAGGACCAGCTGCTCTCCTGAGTTTTAGAGTTATCAGTCATATTCTGCTAGAGAGACATTCTGAGGTAGAAGAAATTCCTTAAAGGAATTCAAAAGGCAAACTAAAAGGCATTTTAGAACAATTTTGAAAAATAATATCGATTACTTGCTAATCTGATTCCAGCTCCATGTACCTTTCTCTCTTCTTTAGCATGTCTGTCAAATAATGTAATTAATAAGGACTGACAATGTGACTTTTTCTGCAAACCAGTGGTGGTTGTATTAGAGTATTTCATTTTTAAAATTATTGTGATGTTAAATGGCTTTAATTGCTGACATTCTCCTGATTCACAGAGCATTTTTATCACATTTATTAAAAAAGGCCAAAGTTTATTTTACAATCTGCAATAAAGCAGAACACAAAAACAGCAATTGGCTCACTGCTCCTAACCCATTAGTTTTATACACAGACTGCATATTATTCTTGCTCTATAAGTGATGTGAAAAGCAAAATTGAAGTCCTATACAAAATTTGATCATCTTACTTAATAACAACAGATGCTCAGAGCGGTGGCATTTTGAAAAGAGCTCTGTATGCTACTGGTTATTAAATGGCAGGACATTTGGCATGCTCTAGCATTATACCATTTGAAAGCCATAGAGTCACATAAATGGCCGAGGAGAGCTAGAAAAAATTTAACTCCTGTCTGCATAACAAAAATTCACTTCATTTAGATGTTAAATGGCAGAACTGCATTTCAAAAGAAAAGTCTATAAAACTTAGTAGAGTCAACTGCATCTTTTTATCTAAAAGATGCAAGAAAACAAAATTTGGGGGAAAGGAGAAATGGTTTGACAGCGTGGGTGTGCAGCCTTAACTGAGCATTCTAATGGGTTTGGCTGCTTTGTAGCAAAACCTGGTGCCATTTGGAAAAGGATTTGGCACAAAATTTTCTTCTTTATTTTAAAATAGCAATATCCACAATATGTATTCAGAGTAAAGAAAATGCAGCATATATTGATAACATATTTATCACTGTGATTTTGTTTCTTGGTCTATAGATAGAATAGTTATTGGCTAGATATTTAGCTTTAACATTAGAATCATTATTGTCCATCATGTAAATGCACTGACAGAGCAGGTAGTGCATGTATTTTCACATCAATTGGGTATTTGGTTAGAAATGTGTATATTATAAAAAATTCTGAGAAAAAGTGATGCATTCACATAGAAACTAAATTTTTTTACAGTCAGTAATCATTCAGAATTTTTAAAACAAATTGAGGCAAAGGACTATGTTGTATTAATTGGGGCTACAGTTGTGCGCTCACGTATGAAAAGCGTGTGAAAGTTCATATAATGTCACCACAATATATAGTAACAATGCTGATGGGAAAAGAATCAAAAATGAACAAGGGCGAAAGAGACTGAGTTAATCCAAATACAATTCAAGACTGTGTTAGGCTCATGCCTGGTACACAAGAACAATGTGAAATTAGAATTCAGTTAATCAAAATGGAGTGTCAGAGATTAGGACTAACCGGAGGACAAAATAATGAGGTGATGGGCAATCCCACCCAAAATTCTGTTTTGGGGTTTGGGAAGGGATAAAATGCTACTCAAATGCTGGATAACTGAAAAAAGGGAATGAGTGAATTTTACCATCATGGCTGGCACCTCCACCACCTCCTGGGATTCTGAGCCTTCATCCTGATCCTGAAAGCTATTCAATCTCGAAATGACATTGTCACCTTTATTTGTCTCCAGCTATATCCCAAACACCTTCTCAATGTGAGACTTTGTCTCTTCCCTGGCACCACTGTGTCCTTTTTCTTCTGTACTTCGTTCTTTTCTTTCCCACTTGTAAGCCTGTGGCTAGAGAGCCCTATAACATCAATGTGTGAAACAGCCTGATGCTGGTACAAGTTTGCTAGGTCTCAAAACGGCTAATAAGACCATGGGCTTTGCATGTTTTTCCAATCGTAAGGTTGAAATTAAGGGTATGTCTACACTACAGCATTATTTCGAAATATCTTATTTTGAAATTACATGTCTACACACAAAATGCATTTCGAAATAGCTTTTTGCTATTTCAAAATAGCGCATCCACACTGATTGGATGCTGAATCACAGATAAGGCCAGCCAGAACTGGTTCCAGAAGGGCATCAGTTCAGAAGTTACCTTGTGGCCAGGACGGCCAGCAGGGCACCCTGGGAAGGGCTGGAGGCCTCCTATTTCGAAATAAGCGTCTATACAGCACTTATTTCGAAATAGCAATTTTGAAATTGGCACTATTCCTTGTGGAATGAGGTTTAGCAATTTCAAAGTAAGACCTCCACTATTTCGAATTAATTTCAAAATATCAGTTGGCTTGTGAGATGCTAGAAAAGTTATTTCGAAATAACTTTGCTGTGTAGACCTACCCTAAGAGTCAATACCACAGAAAGAAGCTACATTTTCCATTATTGCTGTTCTTTCTCTCCTCCTTTTGTGTACATAGTGTTTTATCTTCTAGAAATTGGAATCAGATATTCTTAACAACTGCGACAGCCACAGCCTGCCTCAACTACTTCTCTTTTCCCAAAAGGACAGTCATTACCATCTAAGAGACTGTCAAACAAGAGGCTTTCTTTCTAAAAACTCTCTGCAGTTAAAAGGAAAGGGAATAAGGGATATTGTAAAAATGAAAGCCTTACTTAGTATTAAATGTTTCAAATGCTTTAACTGTTTTTTCCTGTAACTTGAATAAAGGTTTTAAAAGATTTTTAATGATTGGTTTGCTTCAATTCTAAGCAGCTGCCAAATCCTGAACCTTGTTTAACTGTTTATTGTTGGACAGTTTGGATATGTCTAGACGACATGGCTCTGTCGCCAGAGCCATGTAGATTAGTTTACTAGACATACGCAAATGAAGCGGCGATTTAAATAATCGCCTCTTCATTTAAATTAAAATGGCTGCTGTGCTGAGCTGATCAGCTGTTTGTCGGCTCAGTATGGTAGTCTGGACACTCTGCAGTCGACATCAAAGGCATTTGTCGACCTCTCCAGTAAACCTCATCCCACGAGGCATACCGGGGAGGTCGACAAATGCCTTTGATGTTGATCGCGGAGTGTCCAGACTACCATGCTCAGCCGACAAATAGCTGATCGGCTCAGCACAGCAGCCATTTTAATTTAAATGAAGTGGCGATTTTTTAAAACGCCGCTTCATTTGCGTATGTCTAGTAAACTAATCTACATGGCTCTGTCGCAAGAGGCATGTAGTCTAGACATACCCTTTCAGTGTCATGTTAACATCTTTTGACTCTGGAGTAATTTACACTGTACATTCATCAAGGCAAAAATTATCATGTCTAGCATATTTTGTCTATAATAAAGCAGCAATGTCCTAAAAAAACTCAACCTTAAGCACTTACAATGTCCATATTGGACATTTTACTAAGCATACAGCTTAAAATAGCCAGTTAATTACAAAATTCAGGAAAGGATTCACTGATCCATTATTGTGTGCATGTGATTTTCATGGTTACTTAATAAATCTTAAAGATAAGGGAGTTATAATGGAATTACTTATGTACCCTTAACTATGGGCTTGCAAATGATGGTTCTATAATGAAGGGTATACTGTTTGTTTTATGCTAATCTGCCTTCAATGTGACAGACTGTCACCTGCATGGGGGGTAACTTTCAGCACAATATTAGCCCATATGGCACAAGCTAAATTGTATCTAAGCTATGGGCTAATTATGGATGAGTTAATAAAACCAAGCAATGTCATTCTGGCCATTTCTTCTGGTCCTTTGCCGACACCCTCCCTTCCCCTGCAGCGAGTAATTGCCTGTGTTGCTCTCTTAAACTATTTTCAGTTTTCTTTCTGACAGTTACTGTGGAGCTCTATGTTCAAGACACAACAATCCCTTTAGCTCATTCTCTCCAAAAAAATCATAGAACATAAGAACGGTCATACCCGGTCAGACCAAAAATCCATTTAGCCCGGTATCCTATCTTCCAACTGAGGGAGTGAACAGAACAGGAATAATCAAGTGATCCCTCTCCTGTCATCCATTTCCAGACCCTGACAAACAGAGGCTAGGGACAACATTCCTACCATCCTGGCTAATAAGTATTGATGGACCTAACCTCCATGAATTTATTTAGTTCTTGTTTGAATCCTGTTAAAGTCCTGGTCTTCACAACATCCTCTGGCAAGGAGTTCCACAGGTTGACTGTGCGCTGCATGAAGAAAAAAACATTTTTTTGTTTGTTTTAAACCTGCTACCTATTCATTTCATTTGATGACCTCTTTGCTCTTATGTTATGGGAACAAATAAACAACTTTTCCATATTCACTTTTGTTGGGTGGTGTAAAATTAATAGGGGTCTGGAATGGCCTTGTTGCATTAGTGGTTCTGGGTTCAGCCACAGCATTAGGCTTAAACATGTTTTTTCCCTTCGTTTTGTAGCCTAGGAAAATAGATAAGCATGTAGCTGCTCTAACTTGTGTCTTTTGCTTATCCTCATTGGCACTGTATAAATCTCTTCAGGGTTAAAATCCTTGTAATCTCTGTAACCTTTTAGTTTGTAGCATAGGAATGTGTTGATTTAATTAGAAATTATGTAAATATTAATTAGGGGCAGATGTAATTGTATTCATTATTTGCTTATTAATATTCATTTTATGGGAGTTGACATTACTAAATAAGGTTTTAGGAAAAGTAGTGATAGACATGTGAATTAACATACTAAAATAGATAAAAGAGTCTGACTAATGGCAGGTTGTTGCCATTCAGACATTGTGTTGAATGTCCAAGGTAAAAGTGCGTAGGCAATAAAGTGGTTCTGTTTTCCCCATCTGCTCCTGGGTCGCCTGTTTCTTCTCTAACAACTTTTTCCACACCAATCATGATTTTACAGACCTCTATCATATCCCCCCTTAGGGTACGTCTAGACTACATGCCTCTGTCGCCAGAGGCATGTAGATTAGGCTACCAGACATAGTAAAATGAAGCGGCGAGTTAAATAATCGCCACTTCATTTAAATTTACATGGCTGCCGCGCTGAGCCGACAAACAACTGATCAGCTGTTTGTCGGCTCAGCGCGATAGTCTGGACGCGCGGGTGGCGACATCAAAGGTATTTGTTGACCACCCAGGTATACCTTATCCCAGGAGGCATACCTGAGTGGTCGACAAATACCTTTGATTTCGACACCCGCGCGTCCAGACTATCGCGCTGAGCTGACAAACAGCTGATCAGCTGTTTGTCAGCTCAGCGCAGCAGCCATGTAAATTTAAATGAAGCGGCGATTATTTAAATTGCCGCTTCATTTTACTATGTCTGGTAGCCTAATCTACATGCCTCTGGCGACAGAGGCATGTAGTCTAGCCGTACCCTTAGTCTCTTCTTTTCTAAGCTGAGAATTTCCAGTCTTCTTCATCTCTCTTCATATGGCACCTGTTTCAAACCACTTAACATTTTTGTTGCCCTGGGTTATTCTTTATACTTTTTCCAGGTAACAAATTTCCTCTGCTAATCTGTAAGCATTATAACTCACCAAATCTTAAATCAACCAGGTAAAATTTGCATAGAAACCAGTTTGGACAGCAGTGATATACCAGATAGGCTTTACTATATCGAAGAACCTGTTAACATATGCTTGCTTACTTAACCACAGGGATGAAATTGACACAGGAATTTGCCATTTAATGAGCATCCCCAGTGGCAGAAACTCCACAAAGACAGGAATCAACAGTAAATGGCAGTTATAGGCACTGACTCTGTGGGTGCAGAACACCTACCAGTTGCCAAGCTCCCACCTGCAAGTGCTCCTTCCCCCATGCCTCTTGACCGCTAGTGGCCCTGCTGACCAAATTCTCCCTCTCCTTCCCCCCTCCTCCCCCCCCCCCCCAGTGCTTTCAGAGTGCTGCAAACAGATGTTTTTTAGCACTCAAGAAGTTTTAGGAGTGAGAGGAGCAGGGATGGGGCATGCTCAGGGCAGGAAGCAGAGAAGAGATGGGGCAGGAGCAGGACCTTAGGGTAGGGGTAGAATGGCTATGGGGCAGGGGAGGAGCATGGGTGTGGCCTGGGATGGAGGAACACCTCCTGGGTAGATGGGAAGTCAATATCTTGGATGGTAGTAACTTTAGTAGGCCATTTTATTAGCTGGAAGATAAGCTCAAACATAAATGTTTTGCCAGACTAGTCCTCAGCCCATATACCGTCCTCCTCTCTAAAAAAGAAGGCCCTTAAAAGTCAGCCACTTTCACTCACTTATTCCGGAATCCCATTTCACTGCGTGTGTAGACACGGGCAATTACTTCGGGCTAGTCAATTTTTAAAATGGCGACCAGCCGGGAACATGCAAATCAAGCGTGGTATATTTAAATCCCGTGCTTCATTTGCAATTCTGGTCGCCTTCATTAGCCTCTCTAGATCGATCTAGGGGGCTAATGTAGACGTATCCTCAGAGAATAGACTGACTCTGGGTCCAAAGAGAGGCAAAGTGATGTGCCCAGTGAATCAGAGCTGCTGGCATTTGGTGAGGTCTGGTCCAGTGGCAGAGGGATTTTGCAGCTGGCTGCTCAGCTTGGACTAACACACACAGAACCTGCACAGTGCTGTCTCCACTCCTGCTGCAGACCTTCAAGCGCACGCGCCCACGTAAGCATCTGGGACACTGAATCCAGCGGTGATGAGGAGTCCTGTGGCACCTTATAGACTAACAGATATATTTGAGCATAAGCTTTCGTGAGCAAAGACCCACTTCGTCAGATGTGTGAGGTGGAAATTCCAGAGGCAGGTGTAAATTTACAGGCATAAGAAAAGGGTACCAATCAAGAGTAAGGCTAGAGATAACGAGGTCAATTCAGTCAGGGAGTATGAGTCCCGCTTCTAGCAGCCGATGTGGAGGTGTGAAAACCAAGGCTATGTTTACACTGGCGGGTTCTTGCACAAGAACCCACGGAACATCCACACTGTCTGCCTGTTCTTGCGCAAGAAGAGTTACAGAAGATGTCAGAAGATAGGGCTTCTTGCGCAAGAGCTATGCTGTTTTCTAACAGGTGTAAGCCCTCTTGCGCAGGAGCTCTTGCGCAAGAAGGCAGTATGGACGCATAGCGGCGGTTTCTTGCGCAAGAAAGCCCTATCACTAAAATCAGAGCTTTCTTGCACAAGAGAGCATCCACGGTGCCATGGATGCTCTTGCGCAAAAGCACATGGCAGTGTGGACATATTCTCACACAAGAGTTCTTGCACAAGAACCCGCCATATGTAGACATAGCCCAAGAGAGGAGAAACTGCTTTTGTAGTTGGCTAGCCATTCACAGTCTTTGTTTAATTCTAAACTGATGGTATCAAATTTGCAGATGAACTGTAGCGCAGCAGTTTCTCTTTGTAGTCTTGAAGTTTTTTTGTTGCAGTATGGCTACCTTTAAATCTGCTATTGTGTGGGAGATTGAAATAGTCTCCTACAGGTTTTTATATATTACCATTCCTTATATCTGATATGATATTTCCACTACATGCATCTGACGAAGTGGGTCTTTGCCCACGAAAGCTTATGCTCCCATAAATCTGTTAGTTTAAAAGGTGCTACAGGACTCCTTGTTGCTTTTGCAGATTCAGACTAAGATGGCTACCCCTCTGATACTTAAATCCAGAGGAGTGCACACTCAGAGGGTAGGATAAATGGTGGCAGTGCAAATGCCAGATAGATAAGTTTCCTTTCTGTCTGTGTACTTTTTAATTGATTTTGTTCACTTTCTATCTGTTAAACCCAGTTCTTTAAGTTTTAAGTAAAGGTGTGTTAATTCTAATGTACTCAATTAGATATATCTTATTTATAACTGTTGTCTTGGACTTAGTTCCAGGTTATTACTGGAATAATTTTATTCCTGGAGGCTCCCAAGGAACACCATCAGTGTGCAGGGCCAGCAAGGAGGAGGCACAGTCATTGTATATTCTTTAGGCACAATGGACTGCAGCAAGGGGGTGGATAGGAAATCCCCAACTAAACAATATCACCACTGGTGTACTCAGGATCTCCTTTTATGTTAAAAACATTAGGCACCCAGGCACACATGTGAGTGTGACCTGCTCCCAAGTAACCCATGAAGGAGAAGGGGGGAGGTACATTTAAAGGTGTATTATATAGCAAATGAAGTCATAGTCAGACATCATTCCCTCTCCCAGTGAAGCCCCTTAAGGAGTCAGCAGGCGTAGCACTGATTATCTCAGGCACTGTAGTCTCCCAGGGAGTAAGACAGTTCTAACTCTACCCTGCTGTACCCACCATAGTGAACCTGGCCTTTGGTCTTTGTTTTCCTTAGTGTAACATACACCTTTGACTGTCACAAACAGCCAAATCATGGGAGATGTTGAGTACCTGATGTGTGTCTGAAAATTCCACTGAATTCAATGGGAGCTTCAGGCACTCAGCTTCATTAAGGATTTGGTCCAGAATGCCTACATAAGTAAATTTAATAATTCCACTTGTTCCTCAGGAGATTATGTCATCAAACTAACAATATTTAATACAAAATGTCCAATGGCCGAAAATTAGCAAGCTTAGAGTCTTACAAACTCAATACCCTTCTAGTCCAAACATTATCATTGTAAAATAGGCAACTCCAAAAGGAAATACCATGATACTGGTTTACTTTGGAGCTATTACTTCCACATTACACACTCATATCAGTTTGAATACAAATGTGTAAGCAATAAGTAGAGCTCTTGCTCTTTATTTCCTGTCAGGAATGATACCATGTTTAACCCAAAGATTCTCAAATATGTGAAATTATGGAGGTAACTGACTTTAAATTCTTCTTCTGTTAAGAAATATTTCATTTGGAACCTGAACTGTTTTTCTACTTCCAAATTTTATTGTTGACCTGGTTTTTCCTCATTCACTATTTTCCCCTTCTTCCCTCAGTTTGTAGTCACAGTTTTGCAAAGTGCTCTATTCCCAACTGGTGATTCACCACTAGAGATGTACTAGTAGGATAAATTCACACCTGTGCAGAAAGCAAGTGAGTTACTTGTATAAGGCCTAAGCATCACTTAGTACTACCAGTGGGCCAGATTCTGCCACCATTATTCATGATGATTAGTATCTTACTCCATGAATGGTTCCATTGATTTCCTTTAAGCTAATCACAGATTAAGATACTACTCAATTTGAGTAAGGGTGGCAGCATCCAGCCCTAACTCAGCTTTCTAAAGCAATCAGGGCATAGATTTTTTCCTTATTCTCTGGCAAGGTACTGAGCATCTCCTGCAAGATATCAATTGTCCTCAGCGCCTTGCAAAAAACAGTACCTTGTAGGTATAGGATGCCAAAGAGAATTTTTAGGAATTTCCTACTACACAGCTGTAGAATAAAATATATCCCCATACTTTCTTTTATTGTAGAAAAATCTTGGTGAATGACCAATTAGGCACCTTGACCAGGCTGGTTTTCTAATGCAAAAATACTGTAGTGCATTTTGCCTCAAAGTCTTAAGTCTTATAAATCGCTATTCGGGTTGCTTTCTTCTTGCTATTTGTTCCTCATCTGTATCTCCTTCTGTTTGATGAGATCTAAAGATTAGACCATTTAAAGGAACACAGGGTTTACTATACACATTATTTTTGCATGATCGTAGACCATTTTCTTACAGTGAGCTGAGAATGGAATAAAACTGATCATATGTGCCCTATTCGTAAGGTCAACCACCAAAATGCTTTAGTTACAGTTTTGTGCAATGTTTCTATCATTATTTTATTATCTTTGAATGCCCCACACTCAGTAACAAAAGGATTTTAGAAGCAACTCATACAATCAATCTGTGCCACCAATTCATGTTGCTCTTCTTTGTTTACTTCATAGTTATAAATGTGGACATTTTAAAAATACTTACTATACATTTGCTATACTTGTTTTCATCATCAACTGGAGATTAGCCTGAAGTGCAAAATTGGGATGTAGAGAGGATAGAAACCATCCCAACCACAGGCTGCCCAGGTTGGGCTTATGTCTACTCAAAAGTCAACAACACAACAGAGGTCAGCTTACACAGCAAAGCAATGTTGCTCTGAGAGAATGAAAACTTGCCCCTCATTTACACCAAGGCCTTTTTATATTGCTTTGGCAATGGAGTGGATGTCAATTACTCTAATATCTGTTGCTAAAAATCAGAATGTCTCCATCAACATATCAATGCTAATAGCGTTAATATATTTTTATAACTGTTAAAGGTAAAAAAGAGGATACGTTTTTGCTTCACAACAACTGGGCTCCATCCAGCTCCAAATGACCAATAACACTGTTCCCCCATGCTTCCTTCTCTGCCGTGGCCCCATTCAGTGTTACATGGGTGTCCAACTTCTCTCTCTTCTTCCAACCCCTCTTTTGGCAGTAAGGCTTATAGGAATGGCTTTAGTAAAACCATCAGACTCAATGCACTTCCAAACATTCTGTGCCTTGGAGATTTCTTGCTTGGCTGATTAACAATAAAGAAATCTTATAGGGACAAAGATCTTCAGGCCTCTCCCTGGAAACCTGCTCTGAAACAGAGGTCAGTCATGAACAAAAGAGATGACTCATCATCAACAAGGACAAATGCAAAATACTCCACTTAAGGAAGAACAATCAATTTCACACATACAAAATGGGAAATGACTGTTTACAGGCTCACCAATAAGGGAGGCAAAGGGAGCAATAGCCCTGGGGCTTGGTGATTCAAAAAGGCCCAGGGTTCCCGGTCACTGATCTTGCTAGGCAGCTGGAGCCCTAGGCTCTTTAAATCACTACTGGAGCAGGGCACATTTCAGGTAGTGCTGCGGGCTGGCTGAGCAGAGCCCTGCCCCCTTTGCCTGAAGCCTCACCCTTTCTGGAGATGCAGAGTTGCTGCCCACGCACACTTTGTCCATGGGACCACAGATGTTGTTGGCTTCCATGTCTAGGGAACAGTACTGTAGAAAGAGATCTAGGGGTCATAGTGGACACAAGCTAAATATTAATCAACAGTGTAACACTGTTGCAAAAAGGCAGACATCATTCTGGGAAGTATTAACAGGAGTGGTGTAAGTATGGGTATGTCTAGACTACTTCCCTCTTTCGAAAGAGGGATGTAAATTAGACTGATCGAAATTGCAAATTAAGCCAGGATTTGAATTTCCCATGCTTTATTTGCATAATGGCAGACACGTGTTCTTTCAAAAACGGGTATTTCAAAAGTGAAACCACTATCTAGATGTGGTTCTTTCGGAAAAAAAAACCCTTTTTCGTAAGATCCTGTAAAGCTCATATTTTGAGGGCAAAGGATCTTTTGAAAAAGGGCTGTTTTTTTTTTTTAAATGAATCGCATGTAGACAGCGGTTTTACTTTTGAAATACCCATTTTTGAAAGACCATGCAGCCGCCATTATGCAAACGAAGCACGGGAAATCCTGGCTTCATTTACAATTTCGATTTGACTAATTTACATCCCTCTTTCGAAAGAGGGATGTAGTCTAGATATGCCCTAAGACAGGAGAAGTAATTCTTTCATTCTACCCTGGCTAATTAGGCCTCAACTGGATTATTGTGTTCAGTTCTGAAAACCACATTTCAGGAAAGGTATGTATTGGAGCCGATCCAGAGAAGAGGAACAAAAATGATTAATGGTCTAGAAAACATGAGCTACAAGGGAAAAACTGAAAGAATTGAGTTTGTTCATTCTGGAAAGGAGGAAACTGATAGGGGGCATGATACCAAATTTCAAGTACCTAAAAAGCTGTTGCAAGAAGAGGAAGAAAAATATTTTCCATAATATCTTATGATAAGGCAAGAAGCAATGGGCTTAAATTACAGCAATGGAGGTTTAAGTTGGACATTAGGAAAAACTTCCTAACTATCAAGGTGGTTAAGCAGTTGAATAAATTGCCTCAGAAGGATGTGGAATCTCTGTTACTGCCGATTTTTAAGAGCAGGATAGACAACCATCTGTCAGGGATGGTCTAGATCAGGGGTTCCCAACCTTTTTTGGTCCCCATACCCTCTTGGCTTTTACTAAACCTTCCCATACCCCCTATTCAATATGAAAGGAAATAAATTCTAGACTCTAGAATCCACAACTTTTTTCACTAACACTACTACGTTTGGAATATTTCAGTTAGGATAATCTAGTTATTTACCAAATATTCCCCATACCGCCTTGACAAGCTTCTTATACCCCCTGGGGGGGTACGCGTACCCCAGGTTGGGAACCCCTGGTACTGCCAATGAGTGCAGGGGACTGGACTTGATGACCTCTTGAGGATCCTTCCAGATCTACAATTTTATCATGTGAATAATTTCTTTCATAACCCTCATGATTACAGGGAAGGGAAGGGAAGGGAAGGGAAGGGAAGGGAAGGGAAGGGAAGGGAAGGGAAGGGAAGGGAAGGGGATCAAGTCCATTTTCAGTCAGAAGAGCTCTACAATTTAGAGCTTTTGATTTGTAGATCAAACAAAAGCTTAGCTTTAGGCTCCCTCCTACCTCTTTAGTTATCAGATGCCTAATTCACCAGACACTTTTCACCAGCAAGTGGGGCTGGAAGATGTCACGGGGAAACTTGCTTGATCTCTTGCTCTTTGGTCTTGGCCTTTTCACTCCTAGCTGCAGTAGCAATGAGTTAAAAAGACTTTTTTCTTTTGGCTGGTTTCTTCCCAAAAGTTACTGTTACCATCCATAATAGGGATTTTAAATTGTTGGTGAGCCCTTTTCAAGAGGCATAAGTTGTATTTCGAAGTTAACTGGAACTGAATAAGAGCTTTTAGTGGAATCTCCTTGTCTTCCTGAAATACATGTCCTGAGTACATGGCCCTCAGAGTCACACAAAAAGTACAAAAAGTGATTATATTTTGTATTATCTCAAATTGTCTCATGTTGAGGCAGAGAAGAGGTTACTCCTGTCTAATTTTCATGTATTGCTATAAAGACACCTTACATAAGTGATGTCATATATAATGTAGGCTAACCTTGGATAAAGTGGAGTCAGATGTAATGCAGACTTTATGCAGCAATATGTTTCCCAGCAGTACTGGGAATCCATATATTTACATAAACGAAAGGTTCTCTTTTAGAGTGGAAAATTCAATCATTTGATATTCCGCAGCTGGTTACTGTAAAAATCATTCTTCTTCTATCTCACATTAATTTGCTGTAAGCTGATACACTTGAGCTTTTTATACACTCAAAGTTGAATTTATAAAGATTGCTCAACTTGGAAAGGTCACTTGCTCCTGTACATATGAACATAACCATAGTAATCTGCAAAGTGCAGACATTGTTCTCATTGTTTGTGAAGAGTTTAGGAATGTAAACAGCAGTATCTTGGCAATTTCTTTGAGATCTATCAAATTCACAAGCCATACATGTGAAGTCTACAAATGTGATACATTTGCATTGGTTCTGGCAACTCTAGTCATCATCTAACTAATTCAAACCATTGCAAAGATCACACTCAACATTTTTAATATCTAATTTAATTAAAAGCCATCATTCAGAAGGAATATTTTCAAAGGTTTTTCCTCTTCTTTTGCATACAGACATAAATGTTTACCAGAACCAAATTCAGCATTGATTTTGTTTTATCCTTTTTGTTATCCTGAAGCCCTCAAGGGATGAACAATGAGCTTAAGAACATTCTGCACAATAGTTCTTACAGTGATAACTAGAAAGCTAAATACAGCATCATTTGGGTGAACTGCCTTATCAAGCTGCTTATCCCTATTTAATTTAGTGTAGAGGGCTCCTACATTAAGTAAATACTTCTCTAGTGCATCTTTAAAAGGCTCCTTTGCAAAGTTTGAATTAAACATCAGTTATGAAAAAAAAAAGTTAATACTTTACTTCCTTTAATTTATGGCCACCTGTTCTGACAGGGTCATCTGGCTTGAGTTGTTGTCCTGTCTGATGTACTTGAGATGAACAAGGACATTTAAAATATGGTCATAACAAAAAGAAAAAATACTATACATAAGTTTAGTGCTGTATTTTTGGCTTTCAATCATACTTTTCAATCCCGCATGCACTATGAAATGTAAAATGTTCATTAGCCAAGAGTGACTCTCTCAGGGTATGTCTACACTACCCCGCTAGTTCGAACTAGTGGGGTATTGTATGCATACCAAACTTGCTAATGAAGCCCGGGATTTGAATTTCCCTGGCTTCATTAGCATAAAGCCGGCGCCGCCATTTTTAAAAGCCAGCTAGTGCGAACCCCGTGCCGCGCGACTACACACGGCACGGGCTAGATAGTTCGAACTAGCTAGCTATTCCGAACTATCTGTACGCCTCGTGGAACGAGGCGTACACATAGTTCAGAATGGCTACGTAGTTCGAACTATCTAGCCCGTGCCGTGTGTAGCCGCCCGGCAGGGGGTTCGCACTAGCCGGCTTTTAAAAATGGCGGCGCCAGCTTTATGCTAATGAAGCCCGGGAAATTCAAATCCCGGGCTTCATTAGCAAGTTCGGTATGCATACATTACCCTGCTAGTTCAAACTAGCGGGGTAGTGTAGACATACCCTCATTTACTAATGTAAGGTGCCTTCATTTTGCGCTTTTCTAAAAATTAACACAACAGGCCAGATCCTTATCTGCATGGCACTTTGGCTGGATATTCCAGGCAGCAAGGTGACCTAGTGGTTCAGTCCTGGAGTTAGCTGGAGGCACAAGGATGTAGGCCCCTGCTGCTGGGGCCCCAGGCCTAGGAATTCCAGCCTCTTATCTGAGTCTTGTTCTTAAGTTCTTCTGCCCCCCTCCCAGCCCCAGAGCCCTTAAAGGGGCATGGTCTGGCTACAGTGCCCGTGCCAGGTGCAAGCCTGCCAGCACCCAGCCAGCAGACCCTGCACCTGGCACGGCTCGAACCAGCCACCCGCTGCCACGCAGCCCTCCACCTCTTCCCGGGACCAGGCTGGCAGCTACCGGGAGCCTGCCCAGGTCCGCAAGAGGTGGGGGCCCACCTGGTCTAGTGCGGAGATCGTGGACCTCATCCACGACCTCTGCACTAGCCACAGGAAAGTGGCCGTCTAGGGCAGGATAGCTGCCAGCCTGGCCACCCAGAAGCAGGTTTGCATGAAAATCAAGGTGGTCCAGTGAGACCCCCGACTCTGAGCCCTGAGCTTAGAATGGCCGTACTGGGTCAGAACAAAGGTCCATCTAGCCCAGGAGCCTGTCTGCTGACAGTGGCCAACACTAGGGACCCTGGAGGGGATGGACCGAAACAATGACCAAGCCTTTTGTCTCATGTCATCCATCTCCAGCCTTCCACAAACAGAGGCCAGGGACACCATTTCTACCCCCTGGCTAATACCACTCCATGGACCCAACCTCCATGACTTTATCTAACTTCTCTTTAAACTCTGTTCTAGTTCTAGCCTTCACGGCCTCCTGCAGCAATGAGTTCCACAGGTTGATTATTTGCTTTGTGAAGAAGAACTTTCTGTTATTAGTTTGAAGCCTGCTACCCATTCATTTCATTTGGTGTCCTCTAGTCCTATTATGGGAACTAATGAAGAACTTTTCTTTATGCACCCTCTCCACACCACTCATGCTTTTATAGACCTCTATCATATCCTCCCTCAGTCTCCTCTTTTCTAAGCTGAGACGTCCCAGTCTCTTTAGCTTCTCTTCATATGGGACCTGTTCCAAACCCCTGATCATTTTAGTTGCCCTCCCCTCTCCTACGCTCTCTCTTCCTTTCACTGATTTGTTTACCTAAAGAGTCTGTAGCCATAGAGCCTCATAGCTTCCTTTGGCTCCAGTTCACCATTTCCAGCCAAGGGGAGTCTCAGGAAGCAGCGATGGCTCCCCTTGACTGGAAACAGTGAACCAGAACCAATGGGAGTTGTGAATCTCCATGAATATGAACACTTTAGATAAATAGCAGTTTTCCCAAAGTGGGCCCATGGCCCACTTTCAGGAACACTGTCAGGATATGTTTGAACTGCCCACGGCTACATGCGGCATGGACTAGGTAGTTTGAATTAAAGCTCCTAATCTGAACTACCATTATTCCTCCTGCAAGGACGTTTAACAGTATTTCGAATTAGGAGCTTTAATTCTAACTACCTAGTCCGTGCCGTGTGTAGCCACGGGCAGGTAGTTCAAACTACGGGCATTTAAAAATGGCGCCCGCCAGAGAACATGAAAATGAAGCCCAGGATATTTAAATCCTGGGCTTCATTTGTAAGTTCGAATGCCTACATTAGCCACCCTAGTTCGAGCTAGGGTGGCAGTGTTGACATACCCTCATAAAGGTAAAATCTGGAGCAAATGTTCTCTGTTCATGAAAATTGGACCAAGGTGCTGCAGCCTCTTTTGTTGTTAATAAAAAGAATTTCCAAACAAAGGAAGTGCTCTGAATTTGGTGCAAATTCATAAATAAATGAGAAAAACTACAGAACAAATTAGCTGTTTAAATAATCCAAACAGAAAACAAATGTCACAGCAAGCCAGTAACCTGCAAAGAATCTTGATTGGCTTCATTTAATATGAAGGTCTTTGGGCAGGAAAATGTGGCCTTTATTTACTTGATGGCTCTTTTGATAACCATAAGGACAAGGAAATGCAATATCAGTACCCCATTAGAATGTAAAAATTGGACTCCAAATTAGTCCGGAATGTCTTGTTCCCATTTCAGAAGGACTCATCCTCTCATCTTGACTATCAGTGGGTCTATTATAACAATTCTGAATAAATTAGTTAGGTCAGTCCACACGTGTAATATGGTTTCTCTAAATAGCTCAGCATTATAACATGGTCCAGTATGGCAACCTCTCCTAAAGCCCAGCTTATATTGGTCACTGGTAGCTGGCATTCCGGTTTATAGGTTGAAGTTCTCATGATGGATACTCTACAAGCCAGTTCCCTGCTGATGTCTAGGACCTGCATTACCACTAAAACAAGTGATGTGGTTATATAACTCTGTACAGTGACTTGGAAATACATGCCAACTTTATAAATGTACATATAGCCTTCACTATTGAAATTAGGGATGTTAAGGACTAGCTGAGTCTCCCCCCCCCCCCCCCCCAAGATAGAGCCAGCAAAAGAGGGGAAGGAGTACTTCAAAGTGTCGTGCCTCACAGCTGAGCCGGTGTTTCAAATGGGCAGCCACTAAACAGTTGATCCACGGCTCAGCTGTGAGGCTCTGCCCCTTTAAAATGCCGAAGTGCCGTGGAGCCCGGGGTCAGCTGGGGACTTCCCAGCTGACCCCAGACTCCATGGCTGCCCCTTTGAAACGCTGCCTCCGCACATTTCAAAGGGGCAGCTGTGGAGCCTGGGGTCAGCTGGGGACTCCACAGCTGGTCCCGGGCTCCTCACAACAATTCACCAGAACTTGGGGTCAGCTGGGGAGTGCACAGCTGATCCCAGGTTCTGCTGAAATGCTGTGCAGAACCAGGGTCAGCTGGGGGCTACCCAGCTGACCCTGGGTTCTATGACTTTGAAATGCACAAGAGCCCCCACTGGGGACTCTTGTACATTTCAAAGCAGGCAACCGTGTGCAGCAGAGTTCCCCATTCCTACTTTGAAATGTACAAGAGTCCCCATTAGGGGCTCTTGTACATTTTAAAGAAGGAATGCAAAAGTGCCTATCAACTAATCAAGTAGTCAATGCAAATTCCATTGACTACTCAACTACTCAGTTAACTGCATTTTAACATCCCTAATTCATATGCCCTCTAGGTCTGCATGCAACACACTAAACCACATTAATAAATGTACATCACAATTAATTATATAGTAGGAGTAATTTCTTTGGATTTAGCATATAGTACTCACTAAGGGTACGTCTAGACTACAGGGTTTTGTCGACAGAAGTTTTGTCGACAGATACTGTCGACAAAACTTCTGTCGACAAAGAGCGTCTAGACTACATCCAGTTCTGTCGACAAAGCAAGCCGCTTTGTCGACATAACAGTGTGGACGCAAAGGACAGTGTAGATGCAATAATGCCTTCTATCGACAGAACTCTGTCAACAAAAGGCGTTATTCCTCGTAGAATGAGGTTTACATACGTCGACAAAACTGCTGAGTTTTGTCGATGTTATGTTGACATAACTCAAAGGCAGTGTGTACGCAGGTATAGTTTTGTCGACAAAAGTCCACTTTTGTCGACAAAACCCTGTAGTCTAGACACACCCTATGTGGTTATCCAGCCAGTTATGCACCCACCTTATAGTAGCCCCATCTACATTGTATTTCCCTAGTTTATTGATGAGAACATCATGTGAGACTATATCAAATGCTTCATTAAAGGCTACGTTTATCACGTCCACCGCTTCTCCCCTATCCACAAACCTTGTTATCCTATCCTGTCCCAGTCTGTGCCACTTCCTACAGCCCCCACCTCTAGCTTAATGAAAGAATTGGGGTTGATCCAAGGAGAGACAGATACTTCCTTCTGGTTGCTACTGCCAGTTGAGCAATGTCATTGTTATGTTCTGCACTCACTGTCACATACACATGCTTTATATAATCAGAAGGTAGTGGTTCATTTATCTCATTTTATCTCTTTGCAATAAATTGAATAATAGTTACCTTAGACTGTCACTCTTCACAGATGTATAAATGTGTGGTATAAATTTAAAATATAACAGGAAATTTGTTTTCTTAGACATCACTTTTAGTACTTTGCAATCTTATTAGTATCCTCATTCAGTTGGGGGAAGTAGAAGAGTACTGTTTATCGACAGAAAAGGAAAAGCATTAAATTTAATAAAAAATGATAATACATGCAAATGTTTTAACCCCTTATTATTGACTCACAGAACTAACTTATACTGAGTGGAGCAAAGGAGTTAGTTGTACAGGCATACAGAGTTTTTGTATATATCTCACTCTTCTGATTAGTGAGATAATAATGATAACTGATTTATCAATCACTAGTAATATGCTCTTGCATTTCCCTTACCATAGTCAACATATGATGATTAACAACAGCAGTAGTCTTTGGTCCTCTTGTGCTCAAAAGAAGTACATATCATGGATTCTATCCTGGCTTTTTTTAGCTGTATTGTACTCAGTTCTTGAGATTTACAAATTACCTCTTTTCTGTAGTTTACAAAGGGAGAAAATATTCTTTTCAATTATTTTTAAAGTCAATTTTTGCACAAATGTATTCAAGATCCTATAAACATCCATGAGATGCAAAGGCAGACGTGGAAACCATATGTTGCTGTGTCCAACATGATTCCAAAAGAAAACCCAGGTAAGTGCTATTTGTGATTTTTTCACTTGCTGTTGGTTATAAAACTGATGCTAGCTATGTTATTTTCACTCTCCAGTACTTCATTTGTTACTCCTGGTCATTGTATACCTGCCATACTCTCTATATTCAAATATCAGACCATTTTCCCACCAATCAAATGAAGGAGTCTCATTCTCCCAGTTGATCAGAAAAACTAGAAAAAAAACCACCACAGAAGAGCTAACAGGAGAATATGGGGAGCATGCCTATACTTACCAGGAGATTGGATTGGCAGCAATGGATCCCCCAGGGGCTGATGTAGCAGGTCTAATAAAGACCCACTAAATCAACTGCCAATCGCTCTCTCTTGTCAACTCTGGTACTCCATCAGAATGAAAAGTATAAGGGAAGTTGAATAGAGAGTTTCTCCCATTGATCTCCATTAGTGGGAACTCAGATTAAGGTATGTTGACTACACCTATGGTATTTACATAGCTGGAGTTGTGTATCTTAGATCATCAATGCCTTATAAAGTAGACTGCCCTGGGAGGTGGAGGCTTAAGAGAAGCTTAGTCAGGCTAGGAAGAATACTAAAACCTGTGCATGTCTCCTGCCTCCTTCAAATAGTCTACCACAGGAAGTATATTACCGAATCTAAACTACAGTAAAAGGTAAGGAAACTGACATAAAGGGAAAAAATATTGTGAAGCATTATAATGTGCTTAATCCTATTCAGCTACTGTTGGATGTGACAGGAGTTATTTTCAAAGTTTCTTTGAAATATCATGTGGTACTTTAAAACTGCATGATTACTGTGCAGGGATCCCAGTGGAAAGAATAACTCAGTTATGTCTGTAAGCATCCAGCACATTATGGGCAACACTGGAAATTAATAAATAACAATAATTCATAATAAACATAAAGAAACACCACCAGAAAATCTCTAATTGTATCCTATGGCAAAATCCTAATGCCCATACTACAGCTAAATTTCTTTTGAAGGCAACAAAACCAATTCTCTCTTGTTTTAGGGCTGCTTTGTACCACAAGGTAAGTGCAAAACAGCCTTAAACAGTAGCATAGCCATTACAAGCAAAAAAAAAAACAAGTAACGGATCCAGAAGTGGCTTAGACCCACTGAAGTAGTTCCTACGTTATCCTTTTCAGCCAGACATAGCCCTTGATCCTATTGATCAGCAACATATGCTTCTCAGGGAAGCATCAAGGAGTTTTGAATTAATAAAGATTGTGGAATTTAGGGTATTAGTCATAAATTGGACTCCAGAAGCTAAAAAGCCATCTTTATGCATAGCCTAAAGAGAGAAAAATTTCCACCAACAATTGGTTGAGTGGAGGGGCATGCAAATCAGTTAAAGTACATCTACACTGCACGCTTATTTTGGAATAAGCTATTCTGAAAGAAATACTCCAAAATAGTTTATTTTGAAGTAGCACATCTACACTACAGGGAAGCCTCGAAATAAGTAGAGGCAGGCTCCCCTAATGTAGACACGCTACCTCAATTTAGAGCCCCAGGAAGCACTAGGGAGTAATTACTTTCAACTAGCTCCTCCTGGGGAGGAGCTAGTTCAAAATAGCAACAGTGGAGCATCCACACTACGGTTATTTTGAAATAGCTATTTTGGAATAGGTGTTATTCCTCATGGAATGAGGTTTACAGAAGTCAGAATAAGCCATCCGTTATTTTGAAATTATTTCAAAATAATGGAATTGCTGTGTAGATGCTCGCATTGTTATTTCAAAATAACATCAGTTATTCCAAAATAACGTTACTGTGTAGATGCACCTTTATAAAAAACAGTTAGATAAGGGCTAATCCTAGGTTGGTGTAAATCCACATAACAGAATTGGCTTCAAAAGACTGATGCTCTTTTACACTAGGGGTACGTCTAAACTACATGGCTCCATCGACGGAGCCATGTAGATTTGTTGTTTTGGCAAAGACAAATGAAGCTGCGATTTAAATGATCGCGGCTTCATTTAAATTTACATGGCTGCCGCGCTGAGCTGACAAACAGCTGATCAGCTGTTTGTCCGCTCAGCGCGCTAGTCTGGACACTTCCCTGCCGACATCAAAGCCCTTTGTCGGCAGCCCCGTTATTCCTCGTGGGATGAGGTTTACCAGGGCTGCCGACAAAGGGCTTTGATGTCGGCAGGGGAGTGTCCAGACTAGCGCGCTGAGTGGACAAACAGCTGATCAGCTGTTTGTCGGCTCAGCGCGGCAGCCATGTAAATTTAAATGAAGCCGCGATCATTTAAATCACGGCTTCATTTGCCTTGCCCATGTGTCTAATCTACATGCCTCTGACGACAGAGGCATGTAGTCTAGACACAGCCTAGGTGAAGATCAGTCCCATTGTACTTAAACAAACCATTGACAGTCTGTGTTAAACTTAATATTTATTATTTTTCATTTAAAGAGTAAAATAAAAACCTCTCCTATCAATTCCATTTGATTTTTGTTTCATTAAGAATATCAGTCATGGCCACCGAAAGGTTGTCCAGCTGCTCTGATTCATATTCAAATTGGCTTCCAAACAACAGGGCTTCATGGAAATTTGGACACTCTTAGCTTTCACTTGTTTTGTCTTCACGCGGATTGTGTTTCCCCCTTTCAGCTCAATAGCCTTTTTCAGTATACAACAAACACAAGTATACTAGGGAATATCACAAAACAACTCCAAAGATGTAGTGCAATTTTGTATTCATGGGCACGTCAATTACTAACAACACAACTACCTACTATTGTGAACTGGAACCACTTTGATTCCTGGAAAAATCCTCTGCTTCTGCAGAAAATATTTTTGCTCATCTGGGTGCATGAACAATGACCAGATTCTGAAATCCGTATTGGTGAGCAGTCTTTGTTTTTGCTACTTGTCTGACTGATTTTAATGGGAGCTATTCTCATGAGTAAAGGGATAAAGCATGGGCTCTTCAGAATTTAAAAAGTTGGGGGGCAGGTTTTTGTTTTGTTTTTTGCTTTTAGGTTTTTGTTTGTGTTTTCTTCTGTTCTTTCAAATAAATCAGCTATACACACAGTGGATCCAATTCTGATTTCAGGGTATATCTACACTGCAATAAAAAACATATGGCTGCCCTTTGTCAGCTGTCTCAGGCTTGAAGAACTTAAGCTGCAGACCATAGCACTGTACAGCACTGCAATGTAGATGTCTGGGCTCATACTGGAGCCTGAGTTCTGAGAGTTCCAAAGTGAAGGCTCTAGGCCTGGAAGTCTATGCTCCAGTTTTACTTATCAACTATGTGGTCTTGGGAAATGAGGGTGTAGTATCCAGTCTGTTGGACTCACAAAAGACCTCCCCTGCTGCCTCTGCTTGAACCAAGTCCAATCAGAAGAAAGACTTGAAAAGGCAGGGGAAGACATACTCTTTCGGGCAGAGGTGACAGGATTAAGGAAACTACCCTAGCCTCATTTGCATCAAAGATGGGACAGGGAGGCATTTCCATTAGTGTACAGTGTGGAGAATAGAGATTCCAAGGCAAGAACTGCACTGAACTTTGGAATCAGGAGAGAAGGAAAGAACTCCATGATGGGGAATCTCTGCTCCTGATGTTAATAAAGCCACATCTACATACACTCAGGGCAGTAATTACCAGAGCAATTCTAGTAATGAATTCTATATTGATATCCTAAATACAAAAGTTGCCTAATTGCATGATGAGTCTTCTGGAAGGAAAACCATCCATCACCAAAAATGAGCAGTTCCTATTGTCTAGCCTGAACAAAACAACTTTGGTATAATCCCTTCTGTTTACCAATAAACAAAATCTAGAATTCTCCCTTGAACCGTTTTTATTTCCCTACCAAACAGTTACCCATGCTCAACTAGAGGTTCTGATGGCTGGATCCGACATCTGCATGAGTTCCAATGGGACTTCCATCTTCTCCTAACTGATCATGCTTGGGGCTCTACCTGTCTCCAGCACTTTGGATCCTCCACTTCCATCACCACCTGGCAACCCTGGTCAATTTAAGCTTCACAAAATGGTGAGATCCATCTCTCTCTCTTTCATTCTCTCTCTCTCTCTCTCTGGCTATGTCTACACTACGGCTTTTACCGAAAGAGGAAATGCAAATGAAGTGTTGATTAGCATTTTGTCGCACTTCATTTACATAATCTATTCCAAGTCGTTTTTGCACAAGGGGTTTTTGCTCAAAAACAAGCAGTGTGGCCGCAGCCATGGCCATTTTGTGCCAAAAATTCCTTTTTGCACAAGATCCTTATGCCTCCTCATGGGTGTTTTTGACTTTCCATTTGCTCTGCAGCAACACTCCTCATACTTGAGCTATGTATGAGATCTCCTCTTACAGATACTTGCAGAGCCCAACAAATCTGTCGGGTTTGCTCATCAAGTGGGTTACTACCAGAATAATTGTAACATCAAAATGGGGATGGGGATGGGGATGGGGATGGGGATGGGCTTAACCTGTGGCATAGGAGGATGGCTGCTTAGAAGTGCTACTTGACCCAGCCAGGGACATATAAGGGGTCAGCTTGAGAGTCTAATTATCCTAGTCCTCTCAGACATGCTGTTATTTTGTGTGCATATGTTCATCTGATTCTAGGGTGGGAAGAAGCCCTGGGGAACCAATGATAGCTCCATTGGAAGCAACTTGCACAAAGGGTGAATAGGGCTCCATATGAGAACACAACTGACACAAGCAGTAGATTGATAGAATTACAGACTCCTCCCCAGAAGAGTAACCCTAATACATGAGTGTTCCCCAGAGTAGTGGGCAAATCTGGTAACAAGCCCAACAGCCCAAGCCCTTTGAGCCTAAATCAGATGATACAGGTTAACCATTGATGTTTAATTGCAGTATAGATATAAACTCAGTCACCCCAGAGTTAAGAGTTATTCTGGATTTGCACAACAGTAACTGAGATCAGAATATCAAAATATCAAATCAGAATAACTTTATAAATGATGGCTTGTTATTTTTAAAAAGTCTGAATTTTTAAAGAATTACAAGAAATTTATATAGATTTTACTTATAAAGTAAAATTGTTCTGAGATGTTTAATTATATGTTAGATCAGATTTTGATTGCTATAAATTAAGAATAATCTGTTGTGGAACTACTGTTCAATTACACTGTGTAACTTAGAGCACACCATGCTCTGTAGTATTAATACCTGATACTAATAGATTATATTATGGATTTTCAAGAAAATTTAGACTTTAAAATAAATAGCAGCCACTTACAGAATTCACATAATACTATGCTTCTGGATGAAAACACACAACCTCCACTATTTATTTTATCATCTCCATGATCACTGAATAGTATAGGAGAAATAAGGCAGGTGCGCGCGCACACACGTCTACATGCACACACACGCACGTGCACACACACACACACACACACACACTCACTCTTAAAGGAAAAAGTTTTATAAGTTTGGTAGAACCTGCTGCTACACCACTGGAGTTTACCGCTGAATTCAAAGGGAGTAGGAAAAGATTCTAGGGGAGAAAAAACAATTTAAAAATGATTCTTGGAAATTTAAAACATGGTTATGTATTAATCATTCAAAACTTTCCTCCTCTGACTATCCTATTAGGTGACTAATCAGAACCATGATAAAAATCTACTCAGTAAGCACCAATGAAAAATCTCCAGCTGGAATTTTAAAAGGACAAATACCCATCTTTTTTGCTGCATATTGTTCTGTTTTCTGCCATGTTTCAATGCAGCTCATCACAGGCTCAAACCTAATATTTATGATCACAAATTCTCCATTTCTGATTCCACCTGTGTTGAAAGGGGGTTTCCCTAATGAAATTAGAAAATGGCATCAGCAATTAGAGTGTGTCCAAAAGCACGTTTTGAGCCTTGGCTTTTTCCTTCCCCAGAAGGGTCAAGGACACGCAATACTGAAAGCCTTAATTTGTGAATGTCATTTTTTTTGTCACTTTACATACTATTAATATAGATGACTGATCTTGTATATAATCAATGTTCTTCAATAGTCCTAAATATTACAAGTGATAAATATTGAGACTAACAAACAACATTTTTCTGCTGGTTTACTACTTTTTCTTCTCTGCTCTTCCATGATTATCAGACCCCTCATGAGCTAAAGCCCTATGTTTCTTCCATGAAAAATGTTTGGAGATGTCTCACTTAGGTTAACAGTGACAATTATTAGAACTGGCACAAATAAACACAAAAAAGCAAGAGGCATTAGCAGGTCTATTCACCAAGGGTTCTGCACTCTTTATACGAAAAAACCTTAAATAAAAGTAACATGCCTAAATTGTGTAAATGTCAAGGTTTTCTTATTCATTAATTCCCATAACCTTGATGTGCAACTTTCCCAAGTCTGTCTATGCTCTATGGGAAGGTGCTGGACAGGAACAAAAAAAAGTCATCTAGCACATTTTCTTGCTCACAAAGGAGAAGAAAAATAGAAAATGATACAAAAAAGCACTTATGTGAATTGCACCTATGAAGAAGCATTCATTTACGCACTCATTTGCGTTATATCCAGTGGGAATTTACAGCACTGGTTTTCACTGTGCAGTCCCACCTGTCCTTTAGAACAACTTTACTACATTCTATTTGCGATCTAATCTACACACGTTGTACATGCACACAAACAACAGTGAGTAGACAAGTTTAGTCTTCTTATTTTAAAATTCTGTCAGAACTATTTCATCAAGAAAGAACGACATCTAGGGTCACTGTGCATGCCCACAGGGTGGAGGTGGAGGGCTGGGAATGATTCCTAAGCTGTCAGCAACTAGCTTCAGTATTAATGGAGTAATAGCCACCCTTAAGAAGTCCCAGTTACATACATTTGTAAGGCCAAATGCTGCCGCTTTGGTCTATGGGGCCTTAGAAGCAGATGACCTCTAGCCAAAGTCCAGGCTGTGAGTGAGATGCTCCTTGCATGCAAAAGCCCCATTCAAAGGCCTCTCTGCTCCCTTCATCCTTAACAAGATCCAGTTGTGCTTGTTACTTTACATGCTACTCAAGTGTGGCAGGTCTTCTTTGTCTGTGCAGGAAGTTGCTTAGCTCTTTCTTCCTTTACTGAGTGGGAAGATCTTACATGTAGGGAGAATCTCAAAGGTAGATAATCTCATTCCAGACATACATACTTGCTTTTGAAAATGTGCTTGTTATTTATTAATATACAGAGACTGGATATCAAAAACACTTAACCACAAACAGGCTTTACAGATAACATGGTATCAAGAACTGCCTACTACCCTAATCAGATCTAAAATTAAGATGCTCACTACCTTTCCTGAATTTTAATTATTCCAAAATAATTGCCAGGGACAACACCAAGATTTTTTTATTCCATGATCAGTAGCGCCCTGCATGCATATCCATGGATGGAGATACATGCAGATATAAAGTTGATATCTGCAAATTTGAAAAGCTCAAAATACGAAATTTGTATCCACATCCATATCTTCAAAAATGAGATGTAAGTATCTGCATCCATATCTGCAGATATAGATACCCATAGATATAAAGTGGATATCCACAGATTTATAGGGTTCTAATAACCAGTATCATTTGGCATAAAAGAGAAAAACAAAGAAACAAAAAAACCCAAATACATCTCTATTGTGATATGCATTTTCTTTTTTCCTCCTAGCTCACCCTAAGTCAAACAATTGGCATATGACCTGTCTTTACAGATGGATCAGCAGTTGCATTCACATAGTATGCCAGATGTCTGTATCTGTGACACAGGTGTTCTTGCTCACATTTGCTGTTAAGTAGAAGCCAGACTTCTTAGACAGAGCACCTCTCAAAGTATTTCTACACAAAAGGGGGATAGTATCCAGTCTCTCAACAATACTTTTCCTTCTTTAATTTTAAAATAAAAAATGTGTGTACCTCAAATTACAAAATCATAAGGAGAAAAAATGCATATCAAAGTATACATTCTGAACAATATCGAACTAAAGATAAATTAGCATAAATTCACATAGTAAATGGACAATATATAACTACATCCACAAATATAACTACATGTAGATACCTGTACATGATCATTATCATATAACAAAGACTATTCAGGACTTAACTGTATGCTAAGAAGCCATTATATTCCAAATGACACAGAAAAACAACCACACATACCTTTTCTAAAAACAGAAGTAAACATAGCACCTGAAAGAACACATGCTGCACCATTCCTTTTCCAAGTTTACATAATTTTAACTGCACAGTGGCTCTATATTTAACATTTATTTTAAAGCATAAATCTCAGTAGATTCAAAAGCAGGTAAATCATCATGGGATTTATGTTCAGGTGAATGTTGGAACTGATTTCATCAGTATCCAGCTACTATCCATAATGCAAAGTTGTCAATATCACAGCTTGCCATTTCTTTTGTAGTACTAGAAAGCGATATTGACAGCTGTGCTTTTTCAAACCTGATGTAAAAGATGTTAATTGATTACTAATAAAGTATCTGGGAAAGTTGTTACTCCATATTTTCATTAGTGGTATCAATTAACACATCCAATATTGCCTGAACTTTGGACAGTGGGTGATTGTGCCTGTTACTTAGGAATGAGGAAGGGAAAATAGTGAAAAACACTATGAGTATGTCTACACTACAATGTTAGTTCGAACTAACGGACGTTAGTTCGAACTAACATTCATAGGCGCTACACTAGCGCTCCGCTAGTTCGAATTTGAATCGAACTAGCGGAGCGCTTAGTTCGAACTAGGAAAACCTCATTTTACGAAGATTAAGCCTAGTCCGAACTTACTAGTTCGAATTAAGGGGTGTACAGCCCCTTAATTCGAACTAGTGGGAGGCTAGCTCTCCCCAGGTTTCCCTGGTGGCCACTCTGGCCAACACCAGGGAAACTCTATTGCCACCCTCCCGGCCCCAGACCCCTTAAAGGGGCACGGGCTGGCTACGGTGCCCGTGCCAGGTGCAAGCTTGCCAGCACCCAGCCAGCAGACCCTGCACCTGGCACGGCACAGAGCCACCCACCCGATGTCCCCCAGCCCACCCCCTCTTCCCAGGACCAGGCTGGCGGCTCCCGGGAGCTTGCCCGGGACCGCAAGAGGCGGGCACCTTCCTGGGCTAGTGCGGACATCGTGGACCTCGTCCACGATCTCCGCACTAGCCACAGGAAAGTGGCCATCTAGGGCAGGAGAGCTGCCAGCCTGGCCACCCAGGAGCAGGTGTGCACGAAAATCAAGGGGGTCCACTGAGACCCCCGACCCTGAGCCCTGAGCTTACAATGTCCGTACTGTGTCAGACCAAAGGTCTATCTAGTCCAGTAGCCTGTCTGCTGACAGCGGCCAACCCTAGGGACCCTGGAGGGGATGGACCAAAGACAGTGACCAAGCCATTTGTCTCGTGCCATCCCTCTCCAGACTTCCACAAACTTTGGGCAGGGACACCACTCCTACCCCCTGGCTAAGACTACTCCATGGACCCAACCTCCATGACTTGATCTCACTTCCCTTTAAACTCTGTTCTAGTTGTAGCCTTCACAGCCTCCTGCAGCAAGGCGTTCCACAGGTTAACTATTTGCTTTCTCAAGAACAACAACTTTCTCTTACTAGTTTCAAGCCTGCTAGTTTCACCCATTCCTTTCCTTTGGTGTCCTCTAGTCCTTCTTCATGGGAACTCAGGAAGAACTTTTCTGAATGCACCCTCTCCACCCAACCCCTGCTTTTAGAGACCTCTATCCTGTCCCCGCTCCATCTCCTCTTTTCTAAGCTGAACAGTCCCAGTCTCTGTAGCCTCTCTTCATCTGGGACCTGTTCCCAACCCCTGATCATGTTAGTTGCCCTCCCCTCTCCCAGCCTTTCTCTTCCCCTCTCCCACCTCCTTTTCCCAGTCTCCCCCAGTTTTGTTCAATAAAGACAGAGTCAATGTTGGAAGACACGTTATCTTTATTTTGTACATCAAGAAGAGGGGGGGCTAGGGAAGGGTAAGTGGAAGGAGGTGAGGGAGGAATGGGGTACGAGCCCCCGATGGGGAGGACTGGGCTGGCTCTGCGGGCTTCTGGGGGTGGAAGCTCTCCTGCAGCCCCCCGATTGCCCTCTCTCCCCAGATGGCAGCCTGCGGCAAGTGCAGCCGGGCTGATGGCCGAGTGCTGTGATGTGCCCAGTGTGGATACTCCGGGCAATCCAAGCCAGGACTGCTTTGCAAGCAGGGCACCCCTTAGAACTGTGTGTCCGGGGTGGGGGTCGGGACCCTTTAAGCGCAGCCCTCGGCTAGCCTGAGACAGCATCTCCACGCTCTAAGTCCTCCTCTGATGCCCTGCCGGCACTGCTTCCGGCCATCCTTAAGCCCTGTTCAGGGTCCACTCAATGTGGACTTGCTAGTTCGAATTAGCAAAATGCTAATTCGAACTAGTTTTTAGTTCTAGACGCGTTAGTTCGAATTAGCTTAGTTCGAATTAACTAATTCGAACTAAGTCAGTTCGAATTAACGTTGTAGTGTAGACGTACCCTATAAGAGTTCAAAATACTTACCAGCTGGTAGAGGAAGCAAGCTGTAGCCAGTTTTAAAATCACTGCTTTAGGGCTGCATGTCCTTGGCTCTGCCAATTTTAAAGGACAAGAATTAGAAAAGGGTCCTATTAAAAAGCAACTCTACAACAGAGTTAGTATAGAGCAGGAAATTACAGAGCATAGGGACCTGGAGGAACAAAGGCAGGATTGATAGAATATGCACATCACAACCTTCACTGCACGGGAGTCTTTTTTGGGCTATCTAGAAGAAAAGTCAGTGCCTTTTGAAGGGCTCCTTTATAGAAAGTGGGAGAAAGAGGAGGTTTTGGGAGTGGACAAGAAGCAGCTGGAGTCAGATCAGAAGACGGTTACTGCACTGCTCATTTGGCTGAACGGAAGAGTAGGGATGTATTTATAGTTCTATGCAGACTTGCAGAGGCCCTCTTTTACTGAAATTGAGTTATTAGCACCCATCCAACTTCACAAAAGGCCTAGATTCCCTCTTGATTTACTGTGGGTTTTACATAAATTATCCTTTTCCTTGTGGGAGTGAGAAGGAACTTTTTCCCCTCACTGCCAGGTGACTAAGCGAGCATTTTTTCTTTTCCCCATTGCTGATCTGGAACCCAGAGCACAGGGATAAGTTATAATGTCACAACTCTATGCATAAAGCTTGTGAAGAAAGTGCCTGTACAGACAGGTACTTGGTATGGAAGGGAATGTGGTACTCATCCAAGCAATATGGATGACAAGGCTTCTCGTCTAATGAGTAATTGGAACACATGGAATCAGCATTTGTTAAGTTGCAGGAACATCTACTATGGCCTATAGTAAGTTTGAAAATGGATTTTTAAAGTGGAAATACCTGGAAGTTTTGTGCAATTCAAAACTTCCACTCAGTCTTCTTTCACGTTTCACATAGTGCTGCATAGTCCTTATGGCAGTATACAGGGTACATACACTGCTCATGCACATGACCTGTACAGGTATAAATAGGTAATGCTTAAGTGAGTAAAGACAACCTAATGGCATGTACTCTACAGGGATCTCTATAGGTGCCCAAGCAGCACCTTCCCTGTTTATACTATTACTTTTAGTGGAGTATTATCTTGCTGCCTCCCTGCTGCCAGAGTCTTTCCTCGCTGAAGGAAAAAGCTCCAGCCTTTGTATCAGGAATGTGACTTTTGCTATTCCAAAATCCACCCAAATTTTCCCACAGCATAAGACTTTGAAAAATCTCCATTTCCACATGGAGGAGACAGATCTGATGAGAGACAGGAGAACTGGGCCTGACTGGGCAAAAGGACTGGGAAAAGGAGCAGACGTATGGCCATGGGGGATGGCTGAAGGCAGGGAGAAAAGAGGAGAAACTGAAGGTATGTCTAGACTATAGGGTTTTGTTGACAGATACTGTCAACAAAACCTCTGTCAACAAAGAGCGTCTAGAATGCATTAAGTGGATAGACAAAGTGATCCACTTTGTCGACAAAGAGCATCCAGACTGGCGGATGCTCTGTCGACCGAAGAAGGCATCCGGAACCGCTTCTGCCAGGTCACAGGGGCAGCATGTACTTCCTGGTGCTGCTGCCTGCTCTTTGCTGAGACACGTGCTAAAAGGGACCCCCTGACCAGCCGTTGTTCTGCTGCTGCAGCTGCCTTGCTTACCTCCTAGAGGGACAGCAAAGGTTTTGCAGTGCTTGCTGTGAGTGCCCTGCTTCCTGGGACAGCACAGCAGTTTGGTTAGTGGGGGTTTTTTGGGGGGGTTTTGGAAGGTTTTTCTGATCCCTTTGTTTGCCATGGAGCCAGAGCTGCCCCATGGCAGGCGCTGGCCCCACTCCACAGTGCTTCAAATGCTGTTGCAATTGCATGAGACTTTCATGCTGTTAATGCCCGGTCTGGATACTGCACCCAGGCTGGATCCCCTACTTCAGGATGCAGCAGCACTGTTCTTGCCACCGAACTTTTTCCAGGAGAGGCAATTTTGGAGGCTGGAGACAAGTACAGACTGGTGGGACCAGCTCATAATGGAGCGGTGGGATGACCAGGCTTGGCTCCGAGACTTCCGGATGTGAAAGTCCACTTTCCAGTAGCTCTGTACCTGGCTTGCCCCTGCCCTACAATGACAGGACATGCACCTGCGCGCTGCCATCCTGCTGGAGAAAAGGGTAGCTATTGCCCTCTGGAAGCTGGCCACTCCTGACAGCTACTGGTCAGTGGGACACCAGTTTGGTGTGAGGAGATCTACTGTTGCAGCTGTGTTGATGGAGGTAAATCCCTTGGGGGAGAAGGGGGGGAGGGCAGCCCATGAGGGGTAGGGGGACTGTACCAGGACGGGGGGAGGGGGCAATGGAGGGGAGGTGGTGGAGGACTCCTGGCCTCACTCCACCGTACTGCTGGGAGCAATCACCGGGGGGGGGGGACTTCTGGGGTCTTGGGGGGAGAGAAGGGGGAGAACCTCCCAAGGACTTGGGCAACCCCTCTAACTTCATATTGTGTGTGTTTGTATGTATCTATTTCTGCAGGTGGTGTCCACCTCGGAGACCTAGATACCATCATGGCCGGTTTTGCTGGGCTGGGATTCCCAGACTGCGGAGGAGCACTCAAGGGAACTCACATTCCCATCCATGCACCGCCCCATCGAGCAGCCCGTTATATTAACTGAAAAGGGTACTTCTCCATTGTGCTGCAAGCTCTGGTTGACCACTGTGTACTATTCACGGACATTTGTGTGGGATGGTTGGGCCAGGCACACGATGCTCAGATCTTCTGGAATTCGTACCTTTATGAAAGGCTACAGGCTGGAAGCTTCTTCCCCCAATGAAACTTTGCTGTTGGGGACATGGAAATGTGGATCTGCATTGTGGCTGATGTGTCATATCCCCTCATGCCCTGGCTCATGAAGCCATACACAGGGCATCTGCACCCAAGCAGGGAAGTCTTTAACGCGCACCTGACATGTGCACGTTTACAAGTGGAATGCGTGTTTGGCCAGCGGAAGGGAAGGTTTAGGTGCCTGCTCACTCGCCTAGACATGGGGGAACACAATATCCCAGAGGTGGTGGCAGCATGTTGCGTCCTCCACAACCTGGTGGAGATCAAAGAGGAGGTCTTCCTCCCAGGCTGGGGGCCAACAGCTGAAGCGGAGGGGAGGCAGTTTGTGCAGCCTCAGACAGCTGCTGTTCACCAAACCCATCAGGTGGGGGTCTGCATCCAAGAGGCTCTGTGTGAGTGCTTCTCAGCTGGAGCCCAATGACTCCCCCAAGGTCTCCCCAATGTGGCCTGTGGGCCTGGTTCCTCCCCTCCCAAAACCTTCCCTCCCACAATACATCCCTGCACCAGCATCCAAAGAGTTAAGACACACACACACCATGTTAAATATCAAAAATATAATGTTTATTAACAATTAACATTAAAATTAAGAACTGTGTTATAACAAATAGAACTGTTCAAAAACTGTTAAAAAAATAAACTGTTTTCTGAACTATAAACCTGTGTTTAAAACTGGGGTAGGAGGGAGGATGTCAGCCTGTAGGGAGGGAGGGCGGGCAGGCAGCTTAAGGGTAATGGTGGTATTGCCTGGGCTGCAAGGCTTTGCCACCTCTGGTCCGTGGACCCTGCCATCCTCGGGCTCGAGTTGGGTCTGTGCCGGTGGAGGGGGCTGCAGATGGAGTTGATTATGCCAGCGAGCCTCCTCCCTGGTCCTTTTGGCCATGGTCTCCTGCATTCTGGTCATGGTGCCCTCAATTTTCTCCATGGCCTCCACATGCCTCCACAGGAAGTCATTATAGGCTCTCCAATGCCTACGGGTGCTGTGGGACCAGGTGGGTTGAGGCACAGGTGTCGCCCAGAAGTAAGGAGCAACAGATCCAGCTGTGGAGGAGAAGGAGGAGAACCGATCAGTGTTAGGAATTCACACACAAGTCCTTACAACAAGGGATAGGAATGTTGTTACTGCAAGGCCACATCTGTCCCTGCCAGCCACCTCGGCTGCACAGGGGCCCCGTTGTGGCTAGGGCAATGTCCGCCTGCACCCCCTACATCCTCCCCCCCTCCACCATGGTCATACAGGCCAGGGAAGTGTGCAGCCACAGTGGGACAGGGGCTTGCAGCACCTTGGGTCTCCCATGGCCCCTCACCCACATACCCACTACCTGCCCACCTGCTTGCACATGCAAAGAGAGATGCAAGCTGTCCAGGAGGACCAAGACATGCATATTGCTCTGCATCCTCTATATTCCTACCTCCCCCGTTCTGTGACACTGACTGCATTCACCTGATGTTCCCTCGCCAGCGTTGGAGGATGCCTGTGAGGCTTCCTGGGTCTCCGGGACAGGCTGAAGGGTCAGGGTCAGGGTCAGGGTGTCCTCCTTCTCCTCCTCTTCCTCCTCCTCCACATCTTCCCTGGGAGCCTCCTGCTGGCCCTGCTGCACTGGTGTGTACAACCCTGTCTGCACGAGCATCGGTGCAGACATAGGTTCCTGGCCTCCCAGGATGTGGTCCAGTTCGTTGTAATATGCACAGTGCACTGGGGCTGCACCGGATGTGGAGCTGCGCTCTCAGGCCTTCACATAGCCCTGCCAAAGCTCTTTCACTTTGGCCTGGACCTGTTGTAGTGTCCTGAGGTGGTGTCCTTTATCTGCCAACCCCTGAGTCATGCGGCCATAGATGTTTGCATTCCTGCGCTAGGTGTGCCGGGCCTGGACCGCTTCCTCCTCTCCCCACAGTTCTAACAGTATCAGGAACTCTGGCCCTGACCAGGATGGGGCTCTCCTTTTCCCGGCTGAGGGCACCAGTGCTGGCTCCCTTGAAGGTCCTTGGGGCCTTGTGGATCTGGGACTGCACACGTGGCCACGTGAAAGTGAAGCAGGGAGAGCCGTGTGCTGACAGGCTTGCTCTGTGGCCAGTTTCCTGTCAGAATGCCTGCCAGGGGTGTCTATGCCTTTAAAACATGGCTACAGACAGGAACAAGAGAGGTTTTCCCTGAAGAAGGACTGTCCAGCGGGGGGTTTCCTTAGAGGTCTTTTTTTGTCAACAAAAGAAACCCCTGCGCCACACTGCCCTTTTTGTAGACAGAACTCTGTTGACCAAGCCATTATGCCTCGTAAAATGAGGTTTACCGCCATCGACAGAACTCGGTGGTAGTGTAGACGCAGGTATAGTTTTGTTGACAAAATTCCACTTTTGTCAACAAAACCCTGTAGTCTAGACACACCCTGATTAGATAAGGAGCCAGGAAGGGGAAATCAGAACTGGGTAGGCAAAGAGAATGAGACTTTGATGAGAAGACAGCATTGAGATAGCTTGAAAGGGATGGGGCATGAAGGCCAAGCTTATGGGAAATGGAATAGAAGGGTTTATTAGTAAGCATTTTCTTCCCACCAGGGATTCTAGATTCCTGAGTCTTAACATTCCTCTGCTGTGAAATCAATTTGACACAGTGTCTAGCTCATCCTGCTCTAGTGATAGTCCACACAGAAGATAGCATTACTACTACTGCTACTAGTCACTCTGTTAGTTAAAGTGGCAGTGGACTGTAAGACTAAAAGGTTTCAACTCTGCTGAGGAGACATGTGGAGTCACCATGTTGCCATATTATGCAGCTTCTGTTTATCATATTTGTTTTATTTTAAAAAACTAAGAGATTACATGCAAAACTGTATTAAAAATATTACTGACATTACAAAGGCATGCACTCCAAAAATAGGAAATGCCACAATTAAGGCTACCAGCACTACAGTTGTACGTTCAACCTTAATTCAGTATCCTTGTGTGTATGCATTATGAGACAATCTTGAATTATGTGATGGCATACTATGTTTTTCCAAAGGGCCTATCCCTTATTCAGTGCACAGAATGGACTGTGCTCAAACTGAACAGCTATTCAATATGAGTGAGAAGCCTGCCCTAAGAATAATACTTCAATGTGGTGAGTTGGGCACGCAGAAAACAAAGGCAAAAAGAATTAGTGACTGTGAAAAGTGTAACCTTAGTATTCATAGCTTTTTTTTGAATGCACAGGTAACTTGTTTAAGCTGTTATTGTAAAAGTCCTGCTGTTTATGTACCACATGTGCCAGTGCTCACAGTTGTCTCCTGCTGTCAGAGTTAGAGGATGAGTTGTAACAGCACTAAAGAATGTGCTAAGTGTTACCAAACTAAAGCTGCAGCAAAAATCGTGAAACATGATCAGGCCTGCTGATAAGCAGGGGCAAAGAGACCCAAAGAAATAAAAAGGCCCAGGGTTCCCAGCCTCTGCCACTTTTGTGGCAGCAGTGGTGGCAGGATCTTTGGGACCTTTAAATCATCTCCAGACCCCGGACAGCAATCTCTGGACAGTGCTGAGTGGCTGGAACGGGGAGGCCCCACCCCCTCTGTTACCATCCAGTAGTGCAGAGTCAGACTCCATATACACATTACCCAGCATCCTGGCAATTCCGTCAGCCTCCTTGAACCGGTTTAATACCCTAGTTTTGGTTCAAGAGTAATGATGCCTGTCCAGGACATATCTAGATTATTTTTAATCACTAATTTCAAAACAGTCTTAAGTAAAGTGGCTTGTTATGTTGATTCCAGGCTTTAAAGTTAAACTAATTTTACTTGCTCTGTAAAACTAATTTATCTCTTTATCTCAACCAGTTTTAACCGAAAAAATATAAACAAATCTTTGAATCCATCCCTGAGCAAATTCTGCATATTGTGCTCTACAGAAAGACTAGAACTTGGGTACAAAAGTATCCAATACCTCCCAATCCTGCCTAGCAGCAATGATGCTCAGCCCATAAATATAGTCCTATATCCAGTGAACTTTGTGTCAAGGTCCTGCTTTTAACCATAATATTTTTTTGAGGTTGAAGAACTAAAACCATCTTCCTTCTTCTGTTTTTGATTCAAGGCAGAAGTGGGAAGATACTTCAAAATATTTTGGGAATCATCTTTTGTTGATTTAAATTGGCATAGTACTATTGATGGTCAATGATATTATGTTAAATTTTACCAATGAAGGATCTGACCATCACGATGAATATTTGCTTGAAATTCACTTGAATTTACTTCCTTTAGATTCATAGCTCTGTTGTATTCATTTTTGACAAATATCAAAGCAAACAAGTTTCTTGTCAGGAATGTTAAAAATCAGAGTTCCGTGAAGCAATATAATAAAGTGAACCCTGAGTTTGTAATCATGCGTATACTCACCAGAAACCTTCACCTCAGAGAAACAGAACAGAAAGATACTACCTGATTTCTGTATCTCAATTAAAACCAATATTGTTTGTCTCTCATCTGAGGAAGTGAGTTTTGACCATGAACGCTCATGATATTATATTAATTTTTTTTTAGTCTCTAAGGGTATGTCTACACTGGCACCCTAGTTCGAACTAGGGTGTCTAATGTAGGCATTCAAACATGCAAATGAAGCCCGGGATTTAAATATCCTGGGCTTCATTTGTATGTTCCCGGGCGGGCGCTATTTTTTAAATGCCCGTAGTTTGGATTACCTGCCCATGGCTACACACGGCACGGACTAGGTAGTTCATGCAAGGAGCTTTAATTCGAACTACTAAATTGAACTACCTGTTAAACCTCCTTGCAGGAGGAATAACAGGTAGTTCGATTTAGGGCTTTAATTTGAAATACCGGGTCCCTGCCGCGTGTAGACATGGGCAGTTAGTTTGGACTTGCAAATTTCAAAAATGGTGACTGTCCAGGAAGATGCAAATCAAGCGACGGCTTGATTTGCTACTTTGAATGCCTACATTAACCTCTCTAGTTCGAACTAGGGGGCAAGTGTAGACATACCCTTAGGGTGTGTCTAGACTACAGGGTTTTGTCAATAAAAGTGGACTTTTGTTGACAAAACTATACCTGCGTCTACACTGCCGCTGAGTTCTGTCAACATAATGTCGACAGAACTCAGTAGTTTTGTCGACGACTGTAAACCTCATTCTACGAGGAATAACGCCTTTTCTCGACAGAGTTTTGTCAATAGAAGGCATTATTGCATCCACACTGTCCTTTGCATCTACACTGTCATGTCGACAAAGCAGCTTGCTTTGTCGACAGAACTGGATATAGTCTAGACACTCTTTGTTGTCAAAAGCTTTGTCGACAGTATCTGCTGACAAAACTTCTGTTGACAAAAGCCTATAGTCTAGACGTACCTTAAGGTGCTACAGGACTATGTGTTTGTTTGTATTTCAAAACTGTTTGATCTCTGAATATCAAACATGCAATCAAAGCTCTTTGCAAAAATCCATATTCAAGCCTAAATGGTGCAAGGGTAGAGGCAGCATTACACTACCACTCTATTCCCTGCAGCTTAGGTCTACCAAAGGCCAATTCAGCCCTAAGCACAAATTAGAGCAACCTTAGGGTTTCTTTAATGTATACTGACTAGAAAGTTTTCCTGTGAATCATAGGGCTGGAAGAGACCTCAGGAGGTCATCAAGTCCAGCCCTCTGCCCAAAGAAGGACCAATCACAACTAAATCAATCCAGCCAGGGCTTTGTCGAGCCAAGACTTAAAAATGTCTAAGGATGGAGATTCCACAACCTCCCTAGGTAACCCATTCCAGTACTTCACCACCCTCCCAGTGAAATAGTATTTACTAATATCCAAAGTAGCAAATCTTTCCCACTGTAACTTGAGACCATTGCTCCTTGTTCTGCAATCCATCACTACTGAGAACAGCCTCTCTCTATCCTCTTTAGAACCTTCATTTAGAAAGTTGAAGGCTGCTATTAAATCCCCCCTCACTCTTCTCTTCTGCAGACTAAATAAGCCCAAATCCCTCAGCCTCTCCTCATAGGTCATGTGCTCCAGCCCCCTAATTATTTTGGTTGCCCTCTGCTGGATTTTCTGCAATGCGTCTACATCCTTTCTATAGTGGAGGGTCCAGAATTGGATTTAATACTCCAGATGAGGCCTCACCAGAGCCGATTAAAGGGGAATAATCACTTCTCTAGATCTGCTGGCAATGCTCCTCCTAATGCAACCTAATATTCCATTCGCCTTCTTAGCTACAAGGACAAACTGTTTACTCATATCCAGCTTTTCATCCACTGTAATCCCCAGATCCTTTTCTGCCGAACTCCTACTTAGCCATTTGGTACCCAGCCTGTAACAATGCTTGGGATTCTTCTGTCCCAAATGCAGGACTCTACAGTTGTCCTTGTTGAATCTTGTCATCAGATTTCTTTTGGCCCAATCCTCTAATCTGTCTAGGTCACTCTGGACCCGATTCCTGCCCTCCAACATATCTACCTCACCCCCATCTTAGGGTCACCCGCAAATTTACTGAGGGTGCACTCCACCCCTCACTGAAGTAATTAATGAAGATGTTGAACAAAACCAGCCCTAGAACCGATCCTTGGGGCACTCCGCTAGAAACTGACTGCCAACCTGACATTGAGCTGTTAATCACTACTCATTGGGCCCAACAGTCTATCCAGCTTTCTATCCATCTTACAGTTGATTTATCCAATCCATACTTCCCTAACTTGCTGGCAAGAATATTGTGGGAGACCATATCAAAAGCTTTGCTAAAGTTAAGGTATATCACATCCACCGACTTTCTCATATCCACAGAGCCAGTTACCTCGTCATAGAAGCTAATCAGATTGGTCAGGCATGACTTGCCCTTCGTGAATCCATGTTGACTATTCCTGATCACTTTCCTCTCTTCTAAGTGCTTCAAAATGGATTCCTAGAGGATCCCCTCCATGATTTTTCTGGGGACTGAGGTAAGGCTGACTAGTCTGTAGTTCCCTGGATTGTTCTTCTTCCCTTTTTTAAAGATGGGCACTACATTTGCCTTTTTCCAATCATCCAGGATCTCTTCTGATCTCCATGACTTTTCAAAGGTAATGGCCAAAGGTTCTGCAATGACATTTGCCAACTCCCTCAGTACCCTCGGATGCATTGAATCCGAACCCATGGATTTGTGTATGTCTAGCTTTTCTAAATTGTTCTTAACCTGTTCTTTCTCTACCAAGGGCTGCCCATCTTCTTCCCATAGTGTATTGCCTAGTGCAGTAGTCTGGGAGCTGACCTTGTCTGCGACGAGAGAGGCAAAGGAAGCATTGTTTTCCCACATCATCTGTCAGTAGGTTACCTCCCTCATCCAGTAAGGCCCCACACTCTCTGTGATCACCCTCTTATTGCTAACATGCCTGTAGAAAACTTTCTTGTTACCCTTCACATCCTTTGCTAGCTGCAATTCCAACTGTGCTGTCACAGTCCTTATTACGTCCCGCATTTTCAAGCAATATATTTATACTCCTCCCTAGTCATCTGTCCAAGTTTCTTGTAAGTTTCCTTTTTGTGTTTAAGCTCACTAAGGATTTCTCAGGAAAGCCAATCTGGTCACCTACTATATTTGGTTTTTTTTCTGTGCGTTGGGATAGTTCTTCCTGTGTCTTTAATAAGGCTTCTTTAAAATACTGCCAGCTCTCCTGGACTCCTTTTCTCTTCATGTTAGCATCCCAGGGAATCCTGCCAATTAGTTCTCTGAGGGAGTCAACGTCTGCTTTTCTGAAGTCTAGGGTGTGTATTTTGCTACTCTCCTTTCTTCCTTTGGTCAGGATCCTGAAATCTATCGTCTCATAATTACTGCTTCCCCAGTTGCAATCTACATTTATTTCCCCTACTAGTTCCTCCCTGTTTGAGAGCAGCAGGTCAAGCTGCACATGGCCCCTGGTCAGTTCCTTCAACACTTGTACTAAGAAGTTATCCCCAGCATTCTCCAAAAGCTTCCTGGATTGTCTGTGTACTGCTGCACCGGTCTCCCAACAGATATCAGGGTAATCAGTGCTTTTTTTGTTAAAAAATAAAAGTGCCGGTACTCCAGGGGAAAAGTTGTGGAGCTCTGACTGGAGGTGCTGGTACTGCGTCTGGAGGTGCCGGTACTGTGTACCAGGCAGCACCATCCCAAAAGAATGCATTGAGGGTAATTAAAGTCCCCATGAAAACTGGGACCTGTGATCTGGATGCTTTTCTTAGTTGTCTGAAGAAAGCCTCATCTACTTCATCCACCTGATCTGGTGGTCTATAGCAGACACCAACCACAGCATCACCCCTGTTGCTTCTGCCTCTAAACTTAACCCATAGACTCTCAACAGGCTTTTCTCCCTCTATATACTGGAGCTCTGAGCAATCATACTGCTCTATTACATATAGTGCAACTCCTCCTCCTTTTCTCCCCCTATTATTCCTGAACAGTTTATTCCCTTCCATGACAGTGCTCTAGTCATGTGAGTCATCCCATCAAGTCTCTGTTATTCCAATCAAATCATAGTTCTTTGACTAGGCCAGGGCTTCTAATTCTTCCTGTTTGTTTCCCAAGCTTCTTGCATTCGTGTACAAACACTTTAGATAAGCAGTTGTTGCCCTACCTTCTCCATTCGTATCAGGTGTCCTCCTTTGTTGCTCCTTCCTCCTTGTGTTTCTTCCCATTATCCAACTTCCCCACTTACCTCAGGGTTTTGGTCACCATCCTCCAACAAACCTAGTTTAAAGTCCTCCTCACCAGGTTTGCAGTTACTGCATGGGCTAGCAATTGGCCAAAAACAGAGAATCCCTCTAGTTCCCAAGGGCAGGTCACAGGGCAGGACCAAGCAAATAAAATTATTCATAGAGGTTATACACTGGAAAATTTTGAATGACCCTTAAATGCTATGAACAACCAGACAGAGAAAAGGTTAATCCATCATGTAAGTTATTCTCTGAGGCTACGGCTACACTGCCATTTTTTTCCGGAATAAGATATGGAAATCGCGCTCACATTTGATATCTTCTTCCGATTTTTTTTGCAGAAGAGGTTTTGCCACTATTTGATCCCGTGTAGATGGGGCCAAAGGTCGGAAAAAACCCCTCTTTCTCAAGACCCCTTATTCCTTGTAAATCAAGGTTTACAGGGTCTTGTGAAAGAGGGTTTTTTTCCCAACATTTGGCTCCATTTACACGGGGCCAAATAGCAGCAAAACCTCGTCCACAAAAATAATTGGAAGAAGATATGCAAATACAAGCACAGTTTGCATATCTTCTTCCGGAAAAAAACAGCAGTATAGTCGTAGTCTACATGATTTGCTTTAATCTCCTCCTGAAGATGGCTCTCTGAAAATGGAGCCCACTCATCCTGTGGCACAAGGCACAGCATTATAATTTCACCGTGTGGATAACCCTTCTGCTGAGCAGAACCTTCATATCAGAAGAAGGATTTAGAGTTCCATTGGAACCATCTGTGCAGCTATATCATTTTACTCCTTTATAGTAGCTATACTACTACCAAAGGCAGAAGGGAATCCTCATTTTTTTCATATTAATGCAAAATTCCTTTAGCACAAGAAAAAAATAAAATGGCACAAGAAGGAATTTTAAGAACAACTTTGTTCCATTCACCTCTTCCAGAGGCATGTAGTGTTCTCACATTACGCTAAGTAATTTCCTCTTCAGGTACTCTCACCTCCTCATGGATGTGGCTCATCGCCACATCCACTCTGATTTAATTAGCGCTGATGTCACACTCCCATCTTTTCATCCCTTTGCATCCCTTCCTCCTTTTCTTTTCTTTTCTTTTCTTTTCTTTTCTTTTCTTTTCTTTTCTTTTCTTTTCTTTTCTTTTCTTTTCTTTTCTTTTCTTCATCTGAGGAAGTGAGTTGTACCTTACAAAAGCTTATGCCCTAATACCCTAATAACTTTGTTAAAGTGCCACTAGATTCCTTGTGGTTTTTCATGATATCCATGGACATTTTCTTCCTACTAGAGATCTGCCCAGCAGAGATTTGCAATAATCCATTGTTTTAGACTTCCTGAAGACATATTTTTCACAACCGCATACAGGTACCACAAAATCACTCCTTTTTTTGTATCCTACAAAGGCCTAGTTCCCAGAATGGTGGATGTCAAAGTTCTTAGACATGCTGCAGATGCACATGTTGAATTACTGTGCATGTCCTGACTTTCTGAAAGACTCAGTAACATTTTAATTAATTTATCCTCCATTTAGTTAAAATTTCAAGTGAAATACTAAGTGCCTCAATGTTGTGTTAAATAATAGATATAACCAAAACAATATACTCTCTTGCTTTCTTTTAAATTACAGATGATCTGTGCAATCCCACTGAGCCATTTTAAAATGCAACAATCCTCCTACAGTATATATTTTAAAATATACTGAGAAATATCTTGTCATATTCACACAGCAAATATGCGGGTTTTAAGGGGTTTTTCCCCTACCTACTAAGTAGTGTGTGTTTGCAGGGATTATTTCCAATGCCCTTACTAGCGAACTGATAGAATAAATCCACATTCCCAAATCAATGTGAAGGTGGACATATGTGTCCTTATCTTGTTAGTAATGTCCACTAACAATGTCCCATGTATTATAGTGGTTTTCAGCTTCCTTCTTTAAGGAATTTGACAGGACTTTTTTGCCTTTGGCAATCCAGTTGCAATCTCATTCTACATCTGTTTTGATTGTCAAACTAATTCTGAAAGCAGTCAAAAACCTAGTCAGATCTCTCATGAATATCTTGGCAGCTTATGGCTTATTTAGGCTACAAGTAGCTCTCTTGGAGCCGTATCCAAATTTACTACAAATTGACTCACACAAATATAAATCCCTGAGTGTTTACAATCACTTTATGCAAACAATTATTAAAATGCCTCATTGAGCAAAGATACAAATAATAGGCCCTTTCCTACCTTCAGCTTTCATCATGCTTGTTTTGTGTTAAGTTTTACCCTGCCCATTATTAACTCTCCCTCTTTTCCCCTCCCCAACCAGTTGGTCTCAGCTGCACACGGGCTGAGATCTTATACAGCTGCAGCACCATCAGCAAGGTGAAGTAAGGGAGCTCTTCAGGGAGGGCAGAGCAAATTAAAGCTCACTGCAGGAAAGTTGTGCCCCTGGCACTGTTCTTATGCAACAGCTGCAGATACAACAACTATCATCTGACATTCTGACATATACGTTGAGCAAAGCAGCGAGCGAGCCAATGCCTACACAATATCGCGCAAGGCTCCAAGTCCCAGCCTTAAGCAAAACAGGTGTATGACATCCTGTTGCTAGTCTTCAGAGGTTATGGGTACGAGGAGAGACATCTGAGAGAGGAACAGATGAAAATAACAAAGAAGGTTAGGGCTTGGGTTGACAAGCTCATTGATAATATTTTAGATGGAACAGACCTGCACGTTGACTACAAATTGCTCCTAATATCTCTTGTAGACTGCAGGCCACAGTCAAAGTGAAAATGGGCTCATTATTCATTATTTTAAGCAAGCAAATTTATATAAAAAGGAACCCAGAAGATTCCAGATATCCTCAGGGGCCTAGTCTGTGTTATGTTTGTAGCTGTTGTCTTCATGCTTAAATATGAAGAGGGACACTGAAATTCTTTCATAAATATTTTGAAATTGTGGAAAATTATGTCATAATATTTTGCTTTTTAAAATTCTCTGGCTAACTGATTATCTAAACAAGGTCTGTACATTGCCAGGAAATGCTTATTCTTACATTAGGATCCAATATAAGATCTTCACAGAATTTAATTCTAATAAAATATATTTTATTAAAGAAAGATGGTTTTTAAAATAAGCAATATAAAGTATGTTAACTTAAGGCATTGATTATATGTTAGAATTATGATGGCCCAGTTACAGAATGTCAACTATCATTTTTAAGAGTTAATTCACTTCATTACACACAGCTCACTAGGCTAATCAGCCTTTACTAGGTCTCCATATTTCTGAAAAAGAAAAAGTGCAGTCAAATCAGGCCATGTCTTTATACAAGATACTCAGAAGAGCACTGTTGGAGATTAAAGTTAGCATCTGCTATTGTCTGGTTAACAATTGGCAATTACCATTAGTTTCCACTGTGGCTAATGGAGTCACAGATGTCTCACTGAGTCAAGTAAGTGCACTTATTCCTATTGAGGACTACGACTTATTAGCAAAATACAAGTCACATTAAAATTGTACATAACCATCCCAAAAGTTAAAAGCTATCAATGTTAGCTTATCCAGAATGGTAATGGCCTTTCTATTTTTGCATTCCTGAGAGGCTACTGATTTGGCCTACAAAAATTTCTCAAGTAGTAAAGAAGCAGTAGTCAAAGGTTAGTAGTTAAACAGGGTTAAAATCAGTTCCTGGGGCCTACAGATGTTTCAGGAAAAGCTGCTATGAAGAAGTTGTACCTGGTTTTCATGAAATTAGCTTGTCTAGTATAAATTTAAAACATTTTAGTAAACATAATTTGTCACCCTTAATAGAAAACATAGGCTACTTGGTTTGCATGTCCTTTGTTAGAGATTTAATAAACGAATAACTGTGTCAACTCAACCATTAATATCAAATACCTCAGTCTGATTTAACACTTATAAACTACCAATATATTGTGCTATTTAATAATGGGACTTTTATGCCTTAATAATTCCAAGTTTTATAGTTATTCATTTAAAATTAGCCTATTTTATCCCTGGATCCTATATTCTATTACCTTTTACCCACAGTCCATTCCCTTGTACCTTTCACTTTCAGTAAGGTTCAGTCCCCTTCTCATTATAATCTGAAGTTCTGCAACTGACAACAGTTGGAACAAGAGTCAGTGGGAGTTAGGCATCCAGTGGGATTTTTAATAGTATCTAGGAACCTATCTGCAACTTTAGGTGCCTACACGCCTTTTCAAAATCCGGTCTATAATACTTCTTTTTTGGGATTTATATACTAGAAGGCATCACATCTACAATTTGTGTAAGAACTGAGTTCTGCCAATCCTCTTTGTACCAATCAGATCCATGTATAATCTCTGTAATTTTATATGCTATGTTTATACTGAAACACTTATAGGATTACAATCACTTAACTAAGAAAGGAATATGCAAGCTGGAAACCACTATAAAATAAAAAAAAGGATGCTGTATAAAATGACTGATCCTGATAAAGACTCCCATTAATGTCAGCAAACTTTGGATCAGTCCGTAAAGATATTCAAAATAAACTTTGCTTAAGCAAATTCCTCCAGATCAGGTTTCCAAACACATTTATGCTCATAAACACCCAAACGGTTTAAGATTTAAAAAAATATATAAACAACAGTTTGCAGGTTTGGAGGGATTTGTTTTACAGCAACTCAATCTCAGATTTAATTGCCAAAGGGTTTTTTATATATAAATAAAACTACTTTAAAAAAAGAAAAAGGGGCAATAATTCTTCATTAAAGCACATGGAGGATTCAGCCTGGGACCAAAGGATCATACCAATAGGATGCTCTCCAAACAGTTTTCTGCGAGATGTGCTTGGTGCTCTCTGCTCAATTCCTGGATTGGTTCACATCACAAAACCACTACAATTTGGCAGATTATCCAATGTTTGCTTAAAAGAGCGAATAGAGTATTCAACTCAGCAAATTGCCTCAGCAGAGACTAGTCCTTCTAAGTCAGCATTAAACATCAGAGTGCAGTATGACCACTTGCACTCTGACCTGATTGATTAACAGAATCTCTTTCCCTTTGATATTCTTAAAGAAAACCCCACTCTTCCTCCTTTCAGACCTCATAATGCATTACTAAAAACAAATTCTTTGTGGAATCATGCCTCACATTTCTGAGGATTACCACCATGCCAACACACAGATGATTTTTCTTGGCAACTTTATTTTCAATCATGTTTTTTTCAATTTTTAGCATTAAGCTGGAATATTGTATGCCAGAAATCACTGCCCATCAGGTGCTTTGTTACATATGAAATTAGATTTCTTTATTGTTTCACTGGAAGAGGAGAGGTAATATGGTTATTTTTTAAGTGACATCATTTTATCAGAGCAGAAAACAAAATTATAAGTTGATAAGAAAATGAGCTGCTGTCAAATGCATGAAAATAGTTTGATGGATTGTTAATTAAATGGCTTGTGGGTGGGGGGTTTTTTGTTGTTGTTTTTTGTTTACCCTGCATGGTTATTTTTAGGGCCATGAGTTTAAATATTCATTTGATCATTTTCATGTATAATCAAAATCCCTGACCTGTTTACAAGACAATGATCCCTGAAATATCCCTCCCCACTCCCAATCCCCCCACAGGGAGAAAAAAATAAAACTGAAAGTAAGTTTGGGAAATGATGTTGTGCCAATAAAACAAGACACTCTTGCATCAATCTTCTAGCACTGGCAGGGTTCCACTCTATTGCAGCCTCATTGCTCTGTTGCTCTGAATGGATGTTGTTGCTGTGCACACTGCTCATATATGGAGAAGCCATAATAAAGCAAATATTGGCTCTTAAACAAGATGTACTAACTTTGAGAGTAAATATAAAAGTAAATGCATCCTTTCATACAAGATTTGTTTTCAAAGAAAGCTCCTTTTCGTATTTTTTAGGTTTGAAGTAATTTTAAAAGATGTTTGGGAGAGTTTTTTTGGGGAGAGGTGGGGAATGGGAGGAGTCATACAATTCACTAAGGAATTCTGAATTTTGCACCTGCATAGAGCTAAAGGCAGAGGCTGGATAAAGCTGTAAATTGTTTAACAGCCAATCTGGATAAGGAATAGTGCTCAAAAACATAATACCTCTGGAAGGCTGGAGGCAAGATTCATTTAAACAGTTTTCACTGTCATCGATGTCACCAATTTGAAGCTTGTCTTGTTTACCGGATGAAGGTTTCACACTGTGTCAGTGTTCTGCCAGGATTCAGCATTAAAATGAGCAGTTAGTACAAGTCAGCCATAAACATGGCAGATCTGTTAGACTGGCAGAAGCCACTACGAGCTCCCTAGTGCAGCTTTTAAGCACTTGGCATGCTGCTAGCTCAAACTGGAGAGGGGGATGTGTGCATCATTTGGGCCTGAGTGCAATGCACTTGAAATAATTACTTTAATCAGCAAAAGTTAATTACTTTAAATCATAAATTAATGGTGGAGCATTTGGCAGAGCCTGATGTGTGCGGCGAAGCTGTCAAGCAAAAATCACAGGTGAACCTGCGACCCTTTCTCAATATCACTGGATGAAAGAAAGTAGCTCACCTACTGTGCATGCCACTTCTGCTACATTAAAAAGAACTCTTTGTAACAAGAGAACAGCCACCTTAAACTGTCACCTATAAAAAAGGGACTATAAACAAGCAGATTGCTGCTAAGCAGGTGCTGCTGGAGGAGTTGGCCCTTGATAATAATAAGATCTTAAAATGGCATCTGCCTTTATTTTATAGCACAATTGGAAAGATGGTTAAAAGTAATAAACCCAGCTGATATGTTTTATGAGTTAGTAGTTAGCAATGTTTACTGTGGATGAATCAAAGGTTTTTGAGAAGATGCAGTAGATTAAAAATTGCACACTTAAAGGCATATTAAGAAAATGGTTGTATGTTTCAGAGCATTTTATGCATATTGGAATAACTACAGGTACCAGGATTTTCAGTAGTCTCCATGACTACAGCCATATTCTTAATTTTCCAAACTGTGGTACCCTTTGGTATTTCCACTTCTTATTGTACATGACACAACATTGACAAATATAGCCAGTGTACGGGTGAACCTTTGGAAGGAGTGAAAATTCTTGTGATAAAAATACATTTTACCATAATTTTGCTTCCAAGAACAGGCTGCTTTTGACTTCACTACACTTCAATAATTTCCTTAAATGATCATATACATTTTATTGGAAGTCATCTGCTGTGTTTCAATTTATAACAAACATACATACCTAGATTGTCCAGCTCAGTGGCACACATGACTACATTTTTTAAAAAAAGGTAGAAGAGAAGGGAAAGAGCTGAAATTTTCAAGTCAGTAAAGTTGGTAGCAATAATAACTTTGCATAACTTCTTCATGCATACATTCATACACACAATTTGGAAATTTGTCTTAAGGCTTTAAAACAGTAAGAAATTAATCATAAAAAGAACTAATCATGGGTTATATCTATGGCAAAATGATGCTCTTTTATGCTAAGTTCATATAGGGTGCGTCTACACAGCACCCTAAACTCAAAATAAGATACGCAATTTGTGTTATGCAAATTGCGTATCTTATTTCAATTCTATTTTGAAATTTGGCACATCTACACAGCACCAAATTTCAAAATAACACAGTATTTTGAGACATCCCTTAACCCTCATGGAACAAGAGTTATGGGGATGCCAAAATAGCACACCCATTTTCAGTATACCTCCAGTATTCCAAAATTGCAGCGCAATGTAGACATACCCATGCACATTCACAGGTTTTGTTATCCTTAATTTGTACTGGAATAAAGTCAGAGAACTTTAATGATAGATTTTAAGTATCTCTAAGGAGGATTTTTAAGGGAAAGGAAAAGGAGCCTAGGTATACCTCTGCCCCTGTATTTCTGTTCTTATTGTGTTCTTATTTCTTATAGTAATCTCCAAGCATGATACACTAATTGTACTGCTGAATTTTGATACTTTCTTTGGTAGGTGCAAAAACCTTGGCCCACCATATATGAACAAAAAAGCAAGACTAATTCAAACTTACAGTCTACCAGAAGCACCTGAATCATATAGTATTGTGTCTACTCCTTGATCAAATGACACACACCATTTTATTCTAAAGAATATCAAGTAATGGATGTTCTTATTTATACATTTATACCTGTTTTATACACAAAATAGTGATTCTCCATGTCTCTCACACACACCCAAAATTATGCAAATCAGTATTCATTCCTGCACATAGTAAATAAAGAGAGGTTTACAAACAGTCACAGTCAACAGCTATTTGGAACTGAAATGAAAGTCTATGAACACTGATTTACAGAATTTGCCCAGTTCTGCTGGAGAGCATAATGTTGCATTAGCTTGGCTGACCACTCTTAAGGTGACATATTCCCACAGCAACTAAAAGTATTTGCATAACAGAACCACACCATCTAAGCAGGTCTCTCTTTTGGAATGTGCTATACACTAATTAGGAAACTCTGAATACAGCAACTGAAATCTCTTCAATATACAAAATTCAGGCCTTATTAACAGTAACCATAAGTAATTTTGCAATATATCATACAATAACCTTCATTTCTCCCTGGCTGTGTCAAGACTGGCAAGTTTTTCAGCAAAATCATCTGCTTTTGCAGAAAAACTTGCCAGCTGTCTACACTGGCCTCTTGAATTTCCGCAAAAGCACTGATGATCTCATGTAAGATTGTCAGTGATTTTGCGGAAATACTATGCTGCTCCCGTTCGGGCAAAAGTCTTTTTCCAAAAAACTTTCATGCAAAAGGGCCAGTGTAGACAGCAGTGATTTGTTTTCCGCAAAAAGCCCCGATCGCGAAAATGGCAATCGGGGCTTTTTTGCAGAAAAGCATGTCTAGATTGGCCACGGACGCTTTTCTGCAAAAAGTGCTTTAAAAGCATTTCCGGAAAATCATGCCAGTGTAGACGTAGCCTCCGAGTGCAATGCTACAAAAACGGAGGGTATGTCTACACTACAGTGTTATTTCAAAATAGCTTATTTCGAAATAGTTATTTCAAAATAGCTTATTTCAAAATAACATGTCTAGACACAAAATGCATTTCGAAATAGCGTTTTGCTATTTCGAAATAGTGCGTCCACACTGATAGGACGCTGAATCTCATTTAGGGCCATCCGGAACCGGTTCTGGCAGGGCATCAGGTCAGGAGTTACCTTGTGTGGCTGCTGCCTGCAGTTATCTGAGACCTGTACTTAAAGGGACCCTACCCCCTGGACAAAGGTTTCCCTGCTTGCATGCCTACCTCGCTGAGGGACAGCAAAGCATTTTTTTCTCTGTGTGCTCTGGTTGCTCTCACTCAGGACACCACAGCACTCTGCAGCATGGAGCCAGAGCCGCCCCTGGGCACTCTGGTGCTTCTCCTGGATGTGTTGCTGTGTGGCTGCACATTCTGCAGGCAGTAACAGTCTCCCTGGTGTGCCCCACTGGGGGATTGTGCCTCATTCCTCCCTCAAGTCCTTCCACTTACCCCTTCCTAATCCCCCTTCCTGCTGTACAATAAAAGACACATGTTCATTACAACAAAGCCTCTTTATTGAACAAAACTGGGGTGGGGGAAGAATGAAACTGAGGTGAGACTAGGGAAAGAAGATGGGAGGAGGGAGGGAGGGAGAAGGGAGGGAGAAACCTGGGAGGAGGGAGCTGGCAGAGGGCGTCAAGGGGAGGAAGGGGAGGAGAAGCTCAGGGCTCAGGGTTGGGGATCTAGCCGGCCCAACTGTCTCCCAGCACCACGGGTGCGGTGCCCTCGGCATCCCTGGAGGTTTGGGGAGGGTGGGGATGAAGAAGCGGGAGGGGTAGAAGAAATGGGAGGAGGAGCGGTAGCTGGGGAGGCAGCAGGGGCTGGAGCAGCAGGAGGCAGCAAGCTCTGCCCCAGGGTCGATGACCACCTGGGGGGCACGGACCGTCCTGCCCTCAAGGATGCGGTCTATGGCATCAAAATAGGGGCAGGGGTCTGGGTCTGCCCCTGGTTGGGAGCTGCCCCCTGTGGCCCTGGCATATGCCTGCCACAGCTCCTTTATTTTCATGTGAACCTGCTCCTGGGTTCGCATGTGGCCTTTGGTGGCCAGGCTGGCAGCCATCTGCCTGTAGACGGTTGCGTTCCTCTGTTTAGGGCATAGATCGTGGATGTTGGAGGCATCCCCCCAAACCTGAATTAGGTCCCTGATCCACACTGGATCAGGCAGGTGCCCGCCTTTTCCAGCCCCTGGCAGGCTCCTGGGAGCTGGCAGACTGGTCCTGGGGAGCAGTGGAGGACTGGCTAGCACTGGCTGCCTGGCTCATGCTGGGGACTGCTGGCTCTGGGCTGGCAGGCTTGGAGCTGGCACAGGCACTGTGGCCAGAGTCTACCCCTTTAAGAGCTCCGGGAAGGGAGGGAGACAGAGAGTTTTTTTGGTTGTGCCCAGAGTGGCCATCAGGGCACCCTGGGAAAGGCTGGAGGCCCCCTATTTCGAAATAAGCATCTACACAGCGCTTATTTCGAAATAGCAATTTCAAATTGGCGCTATTCCTCGTGGAATGAGGTTTACCAATTTCTAAATAAGCCCTCTGCTATTTCAATTTAATTTTGAAATAGTGGTTTGGCTGTGTAGATGCTGGTAAAGTTATTTTGAAATAATGGTTGTTATTTCAAAATAATTTTGCTGTAGGCATACCCCTAGATTACAAATCATATTGGAAACATCTCAGTTTTGAAGCATACTTGGCTTGACTGAATTTAGTAAATTAGCTCAGGAAAACAAATTGATTTCATTTTATTCACTTTGTTTTCTATTGGTACCTATTGTGTATGTAAAATCATATTCTCCATTGTGTCCCATGTATGTTCCTCCCATGTAAATTGCCACTAGAAGGGAACAATAACCCCAAAATGTCAGCCATTTTGATTTTTCCAAGTTTCACTACATCTTTGTTCAGTATGTAAAGGAAATGAGATTGCAGAAATCACAGGAGATGCAGCTCACAGAAAATGCAATGGACAAAAACCCAATAGGAAACTGTCAATGCAGACTCCATGAATATTTGACCCAGTACAGAAATGCCATCCATTTCTGTTTCCACTACAGCCACACGAGATATCATCCCAGGATAATACAATAGATTTTGCATCCATAACATTTCACATTGTTCTGGGGCCCATCTGAAGGCACTCCTAAAACAGCAGCAGAAGTTAATGATGCTCTTAGAGGGATTATATTTTGTCAGTAGTTCATATTCCAATATGGATTCATTCATATTCAAATCCACTCAGAATAGCTGTTCCTCAATTATTCTCCCAGCTAAAATCAGACCCCTTTTCCTGCACAGCTCAGCTTGGCTAGTTAAGAGTTGGGGGAACAGTTCAGGATTTGCTTTTCTTTCCTGTATTCTATCTCTGCTGATGTTGTATAGGTTTACCATGGTTTTGTTTCCCTCTCTGCTGTATAGGAAAAGAACCTTAAGGAAACTCTAATACCAGCAGAGTAGTAAAGAACTATGACTTTAGGAATGCTGGAGCTTGCTTTATAGTTCAATAATTCAAAGGTAGTCTCATGAGGCATTACTTTGACAGCATTGCTGGTACCCCCAACTAATCTTATAAAATACACTAAACAGTACAGTATTTTGATACATGATGCTAGACATTGTTTTATGCATGACCTTGAATGCACATAACCAAGTATTCTCATTTCATAGAAAGCATTCCTTTACAAAATATGGTAAGTGTATCACGAATGAATGTGCAAGTATCAGCATCCAAACTTTTGAGTCCAATTGCTTTGGACAACTGCAGAAAGTCACTTTTCCTCTTTCTGATATAATACCAGAATAGCGATTGCAGCTTAACTTTTTGAGTTAATAAACAGACTGACATTATGACACAGTATTTTCCTTCATTTCACACCTAACATAGAAATTTTTGTATACTGAATTTAAAGTATAAACAATAATAATTAGCATCCTCAATCAGTGACCATGGCCCCATGGTGCCAGGTTCTGTCCAGACTCTGAATAAAACAGGGATCAAGAGCCATATGTATTATCCTCTGTTCAGTGTGTCTTGGAGGGAAATCAAACAAATGCATATCACTGTATTGAAAAACATGGTCAGTCAGTAAAGCAATGGAGGGGTTAAGCTAGTGCAGCCTCCTTTGCCCCTCTCCCAAAATAACAGAAGTTTCTCTTCTCATATTCATTCTTTAATAGGAGGGCAGAGTCTAGGAGCAGTATCATTTTGTCAGCATAATCATCTGGTTGACTTTCCCATGGAAGTTAACACTATTCAAGCAACACTGATTGTGGTTCACCATCAAAAACTCTCCCTCTCCTAAATGGAGCCTGAGCTCAAAGAGTGCATTTTTGGGAGTAGTGTAGATTGTTATGGGCAGGAAGATTTGTGAGAGAGCTATGTTGCGCTGCCAACAGGGGAGAGGGGCAGGAAGCGTTATTAAAAACTGGTACTTTGCAATAGATGCACACACGTACACAAGGTCTCAACTTGAATGGGAACCTTTGTGTCCTGGGACTTCACACATACCCTTTTCCAGCTTGAGGAACTAATACATGGTAATATTTAAGAGAATTCCAAGCAGGTTCCCATGTAGACATTTATAAGTAACTTTTTCTATTTCTCTAAGGGTATGTCTACATAGCTCGTTAATTCGAGCTAGGTAGGGTAATTAGGGCAAACGGAGTTGCAAATGAAGCCCGGGATTTAAATATCCCGGGCTTCATTTGCATGTGCCCGGGAGCCGCCATTTTTAAATCCCGCTTAGTCTAAACTCCATGCTTGCAGCACAGAGTAGGTAGCTCCTTGTGGAATGAGGAGTAACAATAGTTTGAATTAGGATCCTTAATTCGAACTACCTACTCCGTGCTGTGTGTAGCCGCGGGCACGGAGTTCGGACTAAGGGGGATTTAAAAATGGCGGCGCCCGGGAACATACAAATGAAGCCCGGGATATTTGAATCCCGGGCTTCATTTGCAACTCCGCTTTCCCTAATTATCCTACCTAGCTCGAACTAACGAGCTAGTGTAGACGTACCCTAATATCATTGCCCCTAAATCTGCAAACTACTTCAGAGTGATTAGCAAACATACTGGAAGTTCTAGAAGGTTAATTTACTTACAAATATGTTAACATGTAAAACAGATTGCATGCTTTATGAGACAGCATAATCAGCTAATACAAAACCCAAGAATTTGCAAATCTTTTTGAACAGCTGTGCAATGATTGAAAGTTTTACACAGAGAAATCCCACAAATGTCCATACCTGTCAATTCTTAATTTTCTGCCTTTTAGGCGTTTTTTAAATCTGTCCTCCCTATGCCAATAGAGCACTGCAATAGCAATACAAATTTCCCATAGTTAATATTATTTATATAGCACCACTAATGTACAGGGCTCTGTACAGTAAAGTAGCATAAGCAAGAATATGTAGTCACAGCACAAATCCATTACAGCAAGCACACCAATATAAAGTGCAAAAATCTGTTTTTTCACCAAATTTTCATCTTTATTTTTTCTGGCAGCTACTCAGGAAGCAGTATATTTTTTTAATATGGCCGTATTAATATTCTGTTCTAGATCTGCACTGAAGCAACTTGATGCAAAGGAACGATGGACTTAACAGGAACATTCATTTTTTTCTCAGCACCTAGGCTGTTTCAAATTAAAGAGAATCCGGCATCAGGAGGCAGTGCTATTTTAATCATTCCAATGTGTCCAGTGTGGGAGATGAACTCAAAAGGTGAATATTAAAAGTAGTTGTGGAATTCAGTCATTTTGCGAATGAACACATAATAGCCAAAGGCAAAACCGGAAGGCAACTTCACTTCCAATCAGTGTTTCCATTTTATTGAAACCAGATTGGAATTCCTGGAAAGAAGCCTACATATCACATCTTTAATACTAATTTTCATATACTCCAGTAAAACTGTCAGGGTGAATCAGTTGTTGAAGAAAGCTTCCTGTATAATTTACAGATGTACCTCCCTGTAGCCTGTTATTTAATCGTGAATCAGAAGCATGTTTTTGATCATGCTCACAGATTTCCTCTCACCTATGGAGTTTTTCATTGGCTCTAATTTGTTGATTAAAATTAGCCTTTTCACACTGAACCCCCTCCAGCATAATATGGTAATCCCCAGACACATAGCGGGGCTTCCAACAATATAGATCCCCACTGATCCCTTTAATAAAGATAAAAATAGCAGTGGGTGGATTATAATACAAGTATCTTCTTTTAAGTTGCATGATTAAAACAACTCACTATTTGTTGGAAATAGAGACAAATGATTCTGTGGCTCGCCTGTGTGGAATCAAGCTACCTCTCCAACCTCGGAACCAGATCAAAGCAAGCTTGAATTTTGCACTGATAGCCTTTTTTGTTTGTTTGTTTCCCAGAGAGCACAATCCCAACAATCTGCCATTCTGCCAAGATGTCCTGCCAAATCCATTTCGTGAAAGTGTTTAGGAAAAGGAAGAGCAAGCATATTTCCAAATCTCCTATTTTTAATTCCCACAAGTACTACATTATGAAATTTATTATTCGTGTGCTCAAAAAGAAGGAATGGGGGACAGTAGTAGGAAGAATGAGTCATTTTACAGGAAACTGCACTGGGTCAGATTTGAAGAGTTCAGGTTATTGTAGCAGTACATTTGTGCTGTTCTAGCTTTGGTTGTGTCAGCGCTTCCATTAAATCTCCATTAGTCTGGGGTTTATAACTCATCTGTAAAAATTTGCTCAGGCTTCAGGAACTTGGCAAAGAATAGGTGTCTCCCCCCCCCCCCCCCAGTTGTTAAAAAAAATGGGTAGGCTGTTTTGAAGCATCTTGACACAGATATAAAACATTTATTGGTTTAAGACATTTCTCTGCTTGTAAAACTCAATCTTCATTATTTAAAAAAATGAAACTAAAGGAAACTGGAAAGCTCCTCTGGGGACACAGATTCAAATTCTGATGAGGCCACAAGCATGAATTTGAGCTTAGTTGTCTCAGCCTGGTCTCCATTTATGTGCCTCACAAAATCACCACACTGGGTTGGCACAATAGAAGATTTTCACTCAAGAGGTCCAGGACAATAACAAGGTCCTGCAGGTCAGAATCATGGTGTATTGGCAGAGCTTTAAATGAAAGGCTTGTTCAATTTCAGTCTGCTTTATGCTTGGCTCAGGTAGATGCCATCACACCCTTATCTTTCAGGAGTATTAAATTCACACAATATTTTCTAAACTGGGGAAAAATGAACTAGAATTACATAATTGCTAACTTCAATTTGGCAAGAAATACTCTGCGTTCTGAGCTAACACATTTGTGATTCAGTAGTGTGGAAACAAAAAACAAAAATTCTGTAAGATTAACATATGAAACATGACTCAAATGCATGATACATTTTGTCTATAAAAATCTCATCAGGATTTTTAGAAGTCACTGCCCTCCAGTGTTCCGTATAAGCTGAGTACTTGGGCAGCCACCCAGAAGAGAGTCAAATGCCACCCTGCTGATTAGCTGACGGCCCACCGCCAGCAGCATGTATTTCTACTGGTGGTGCCCATCACACATATGCTTTAGTGCACATAACAAAATTAATTCTGCACGTGAATTGATAAACTTAGAAGGAACACTGCTGCGTTGCCTCTTTTTGCTGAGGAGCTGTTTATCAGCTTTGTTAATACATTTAATGGTTCTCCTGGTCATTTATCTCTGGATTTCCTGGTTGTAGCAACAGCTAGTGGGGTTATCTCCCCTATTTTTACCTATAACTTACGTGATGCGTTGTCGTTGCTTTTTTTTATTAATACGCTACATTCCAGCAACTGGTCCACAGAGGACAATCTTTGAAGACTATTCTCGAAGCTCTATATACTTAGTGGTGCTATGCATGAAAAAAGTATTTCTTCTATGTGTCATAGTTAAGTTACTTCCAGAGGCAGTTGAAGGTCCATTGACTTTGATCTATAAACCATGGTTTGGACTTTGGTTATATGACACTTAGGCAGAGGTGGGCAAGAATTTACACAGGGGATCCCCTTAATGTTTCTGATACTTGGTTCAGGGTGCTGTTTTTTTGACGGAGTATCCAGGCAGTCTGGATGCTCTTTTTCGAAAAAGCGGATCGCTTTTTCGATCTACTAAGTGCAATCTAGACGCTTTCTTTAGAAAGAGGCTTTTTTGAAAAAATCTATCAAAAAAGCCTCTTTTGAAAAAGGCATGTAGTCTAGACGTACCCTTAGAGACTAACAAAACATGTTGATTGTGTCATAAGCTTTTGTGGGCACAAACCACTTATTCAGATGAAAGAAGTGGATTGTGCCCACAAAAGCTAATGATACCATCTACATGTTTTGTTAGTTTCTAAGGTGCTACAAGTCTATTTGTTGTTTTTTACATTTCAATTACCTACCTATACTTCTGTAGAACCAAGTGTCCCTATTAACACAAAAGGAAGAGATGGGGGAGAGTAAGAGCATGATACCTGTCTCTGAGTTTTAACGTCATATAGTAACAAGAAAATTGACAAGAAAATGTTTATACAAGCATGCCATGAGCAACAGTATATTGTAATCTATGTGTGGACATACATTTTTTTCACTAGGTCTGTCAGTACTATCTAGTTTGTTCCTTGATTTTTAATTTTCTGTTCTAAATGCAAAATATTTTTTCTCTGCAATTAAAAAAATGTATTTTAAAAATGTATTAGTACTAGACTGGGTAGTAAAGTAGGTTAATGCACTAGCATTTTACCTCTAGAGGCCTAGATTCAAATCTATTTTAGGTGGTTGCTTGTCACATCATAAACTCACTGTGATACGATTTGGATTAAATGGCAATATCTGCATACAAGAAGTCAAGCTCTGGAACAAAACAGGGATGTTGGAAGTCAGGACTAGAGCACAGTAGCACAGCCACGTGTAGTAAATACATAAAGATCACAATGACCACAGTATATTTGGGCTCTAATCAACAGCACCTCGAATTATGGTAGTATGATCCTAATGACTTAAATTACATTTTAACGGAGGTTTTTTTAATGTGATGACTTATGTTTTCATTAAGCATGTTCTGACAAGGCTGCCCCTTTCTGAGGCACCTTCTTGCAGACAGACTGAGGCACAACTCACATGCCAACCTCTGTTGCTCTCTCTTCCAGAAGCCCCAGTAACTCCATGCAAGCTTTCACAGTATCAGTAGCTCTTTTGGTAATAAATTAACTCTGCAAAGTCCCTCAACAATAATCCAAAATTCATCAGCACAGTGTAAACAGAACACCCGCTCTTTCAAGTCCCAGCTGTTCATCAACACCACACCAAGTACAGCTCTGGCATCTCTCATCACTCCTCAGCTCTCCAGCATGGCTCGCCATTTCCCTCCATGCCTCATCTCTCTCTCTCTCACACACACACACACACACACACACACATACACACACACACACACAGGCTACGTCTACACTGCACTGTTTTGCGCAAAAGATATGCAAATGAGGTGAAGCATGGAATATCGCCATGCCTCATTTCCATAAATAATCGGCAGCTGCTTTTTGTGCAAGAGGCTTTTGCACAAAAAGGAGCCATTTACATTGGTCTTTTTTGCGCAACAACCCCCTCTTGCGCAAGAGCAGTTCTTCCGCATTTTTTTCAGGAGTTTACCCTAAACAGCAGTCTAATTTCAGAATAATGGACACTACTCCGAAATAACTCTGTGAGCATCTACACAGCAAGCCCGTTATTTTGAAATCATTTTGAAATAACGGGTGGCTTGTTCCGGATTCTGTAAACCTCATTTTATGAGAAGTAATGCCCATTCTGAAATAGCTAGTTCAGAATAGTGAATTTGTAGACAGGGCGGCTGGAGTTATTTTGAAATAAGGGGCCTCCAGGAAATCCCACAGGTGCCCCACTGGCCACACTCATCACAACTCTATAGCTTCCCTTCCTCTGCAGCCCTTAACACTGCAGGCAGAAGAGAAATGACTTGTGGCAGGAAGCAGGCCCTGCTATTCCTCTGCCACATTGCAGCAGCCTGTACAGCTGTCACTGCTGCCGTAAGACACCCCCGTGCTCCATCTGAGCCTTCCATGGCTCCAGCTGAGCAGGCAGAAGGCTCCCAGGATCCTTCCAGGGGAATAGAAGAAATGTGTGCCATTGACGGCCATGCCGGGGGAGGGGGGGGGCTCCAATTGCGCCGCCCACCTGGGGCACCAGCTGCTGCAGCTGGCCTCAGACCGCTCCTGGTGCCCAGGAGCAGGTGTGGCTGAAGATTAAAGAGCTGAGGCAGGCCTATGTCAAGGCCAGGAGCACAGCTCCCACTCCAGGGCTGAACCCCACATCTGCCCACTCCTGGTCCTAGAGGGCAGGTGAGTCCCTTCCCACCCACACCCGGTAGTAGACTCAGGGCTGCAGACTCCCATCATCACCCTCCCAGGGGACAGACACACAGAGGAGGAGGAGGACGATGAAGAGAAGGAGCCAGATGAGGCCAGCACCATCACTAGGCTCACCCTGGAGCCAACCCCATGCCCTGGGTGTCTCCCAGGCATCATCCAAAGCCAGGGTAGGCACATCAGGTGAATGCCATTACTTTCCCTACACACACAGGCTGGAGGTGGCGGCAGTGAGGGACTGGGGGCCCTCCTCACTGGGCCTTCTCGGCCTGGAGATTACACAGCAGCTAGTGCACATGGAGTTCTGGTCCAGGACACACAGCTCCAGGAGGGTACCAGAGGACCCTTGTACTATTGCTCACAGTGTCGAGGGTAGCCTGCCATACTCATGACACCAGGGTGGGACACGTGGGACACCCTCCCATCACAAGCCACCACTAGAAGGAGGCTGGGGATATGTAGTCACACATTTGGGAGTGCCGCACACAGCATAGGGGCATGCCCACATGCTGAGGGCAGGATCCGCTCTCAGGGACAATGCGGAAAGGTGCAGGAGCATCTGTCACACACACACATCCTCTCCCAACACCCTGTCCCTCTCTCCCCCAGCGGGCAGGGATACAAGTCCTCTCCCCATGGGAAGTTGCCACTGCTGCACCTGGCATGTGCACGGCATGGAGAGAAGCCCAGCTGCCCCGTGGCCCCCCTTCCCATGCCTGATTATTCCAGATTCTGTAAACCTCATTCTATGAGGAGTAATGCCTATTCCAAAATGCCCAGGACATGGGGGTAGTGAGGTGAGGCTCCCCTCTTGGACATCTGAACCCTGGAGGAAAGGGCCCACTGTCTAGGCCATAGCTGACCTTGCTCCAAGCACATTTCCTTATCTATTTGCATTGTGGTGGAAACTCTGTCTGATGTTCCCATGGTACTTCTAGCAGAAGCCAGTATACTGGGCAGATTTGTGGGATTGCTTTCAGAAAAGTGCAATCAAATGTTTTTATTTTTTCCTGTTCAAATGACTCGATGGTACATTGAGCCTGTGACATCCACAGGTTCACCCTCATACGCTGCACCAACAAAACTGTCAAAATGTGACTGGAATGCTTCTAAAACCAACCTTTGTGTAGGCTCTTTCTGTAGCCAAGTGAGTCAGAGCTTTTAGACCACTCATTCTATTGGTGCTGGAAGAGCTATCATTACTACTACACTCGTAGATTCATAGATCCCAAGGCCAGAAGGGAACATTATGATCATGTAATCTGTCTTCCTATAAAACAGTGGCCATTGAATTTCCCAAAAATAATTCCTAGTGCATACCTTTTAGAAAAACATCCAGTCTTGATTTAAAAATTGTTACTGATGGAGCATCCATCATGACCCTTGGTAAACTCTTTAATGGTTAACATTCTCACCATTACAATTGGATGCCTTATTTCCAGTCTGAATTTGGGTAGCTCCAGCTTTGAGCCATTGGATCATGTTATATCTTTCTCTGCTACTTTCATTGAGAGCAGCACAAGGGTGGTGAATGGAAATTAGAATAAAGGTACTTACTATAATTTAATAAAAGTCATAGGAATTCTTCAAGTTTTAAACAGGCCCAGTCCAGAAAAAACCCTGCATAAAGGGAAGAGAAAATAAGCTTTGCTGGAAGACATTATTGCCTTTTATTCAAAAGTAAAAGCTTGTTCTCCCTTCCCCGAAAATGTACACAAAGCAATATGTCTATTTTATACTGAGTAAGTCATCCTGGACACAATATGCTACAAAGCCTTTGGAGAAGCCAGTAAAGCCATAATAAACAATGAGCATTTTCATGACATTTAATTTTTATTATTTTAAATGTAGTCTCTATTTTTAAACTCGCTTTTTTGTGGGAAAGAGAGGGATGGCAGCAGGAAACAAGGAAATAATATGAGTAAGCAATATTTAGGGTGTAAACATGAGAATTTTAGCATGAGGATTTTATCTTTGGGGTGGTTTGTCAGCTACTGTGAGCTGACAGATCCACTGACAATATGCATCCACTGATGATCTTTCCCTTTGTGCTGAATGGAGTTACAGTGTGGCTGAGTGTATATATGCCATGTAATGAGTCACCTAGGGAAGATGTTTGCTGCTTTCCAAGGAAACCAGTCAGAGGCTTCTGAAGAAGCTATTGAGCCTGCCAATTGGAGAGGATGGATCTCCATCTAGATTTATTAAGGGAGGAATATTTGGAGGTTTTCTGTTACGTTCTTTCACTTTCTAGTCCAAGTAGGTAACAGGAACAGGAGACTTCTAAATTATGTTCCAGGCGAGGCATGAAAATTCTGGAGAAAAGACTATTCTAATTACACAAGATTATTTTATTTCTTACTAGTGACTTTAAGTTAATACCAATTATTTTTCCTTAATGTTGTTTTCCCTGGACCATAGTCAAACTCATGGTGCCAGAAAAGTGGGGTTTTGGAATGCCTCTGTTAATAAAGAGAAACAAACCAACGCAGAGCCTCAGTTAACTGTGGCTGAAAGCATTAGGACCAGCAGCAACAGCAGCAGCATTTGATTCAAGAGATAGCCAGCCAAGAGCAGCAGTGGATGCAACAGATGGTTACACTTGTACACCCTTGAGTGCTACCACTAGCTCACATGGTATTAAAATTGATGGGGTGATACATAATTATATAGAAGATGTGGAGCTCTAGAAGAAGACAAGAGAAAAAATCAGTGACAAAATAGTCAGAAGACAAATTATGAAAGGAAGTAAAAGTTAGGAGGGTCCTTAGACTCTCACATAAAATCCACTCCATAAATCACAAAGTGCCAGCAACAGACAACCTAAAGATGAGAGATTCCCCTGGAAGATAACCCAGGATTTTTCTCCAGCTGACCATCAGGCTCTATACCTCTTGCTATTGTCTGTATGCGTAAGAAATGCAATTTGGCCACCTAGGGTGGTGGAAAATGGATACAAAAACAGGATTTGCTGAAATCACCATTCTGATCTAGGTTTGAGATTCAAATTCTAATCAACTTCTGCTACATACAAACTTCAGTCCAAGAATGATCAGCAAATCCTGAAAATAGGATGCACTCCATTGAGAATAGTATCAGAGGGATAGCTGTGTTAGTCTGGATCTGCAAAAGCAACAAGTAGTCCTGTAGCACCTTATAGACTAACAGATGAATTAGAGCATAAGCTTTCGTGGGCAAAGACCCACTTCATCAGATTCATGTAGCAGAAATTTCTAGAGGCAGGTATAAATATGCAGGTCAGAATCAGGCTAGAGATAACGAGGTTAATTCAATCAGAGAGGATGAGGCCCACTTCTAGCAGCTGATCTGCAGGTGTGAATAGCAAGAGAGGAGAAACTGCTTTTGTAGTTAGCTAGCCATTCACAGTCTTTGTTTAATCCTGAGCTGATGGTGTCAAACTTGAAGATGAACTGTAGCTCAGCAGTTTCTCTTTGGAGTCTGGTCTTGAAGTTTTTTTGCTGCAGGATGGCTACCTTTAGATCTGCTATTGTGTGTCTAGGGAGACTGAAGTGTTCTCCTACAGGTTTTTGCATATTGCCATTCCTAATATCTGATTTGTGTCCATTTATTCTTTTAGGTAAGGACTGTCGAGTATGGCCAATGTATATGGCAGAGGGGCATTGTTAGCACATGATGGCATATATTACATTGGTAGATGTGCAGATGAATGAACCAGTGATGGTGTGGCTGATCTGGTTAGGTCCTGTGATGGTGTTGCTGGTGTAGATATGTAGGCAGATCTGACACCAAGGTTTGTTTCATGGATTGGTTCCTGAGTTAGAGTTACTGTGGTGTGGTGTGTAGTTGCTGGTGGGAATATGCTTCAGGTTGGTGGGTTGTCTGTGGGAGAGGACACGCCTGCCTCCCAAGGCCTGTGACAGTGAGGGATCATTGTCCAGGATGGGTTGTAAATAACTGATGATGCGTTGGAGAGGCTCTAGCTGAGGGCTGTGACTGTAGGTGATGGCCAGTGGTGTTCTGTTGGTCTCTTTCTTGGGCTTGTCCCACAGCAGGAGGCTTCTGGGTACACGTCTGGCTCTGTTAATCTGTACCCACACGAGGAAGTAAGGAAACAGATTAACAGAGCCAGACGCGGGAGTGAAAACTGACCAGCTGAACATAGTGGAGCAAGATAGGCAAATAAGGGAAACCACAGCAGTCCTACTAGTGCTGTGTTACACTTGATTCATGGTATTCTGTCTTCAGGACACTTAAGGGAGTGAGGAATAGGATAAAGTCTATTTACCTGGCTTTTATGGTTGGGAATATACAGAAAAGTAGAAAATGTATGTGCTTCCTGGTTCACATTAGTGTCTTACAAAACCCCATTAGTGCCCTTTACATTCAGAGGATCATTTTCTGAAAACATGAGTAGACATGGTGGGACTCCTAGAAAAAATATTGTTGGACAACATTATAGTGTGATCATTATGGACTATGCAACCCTTGACTCAGAAGCAACTTCATTATGCTACAAGTGCCTAGGAGACTCTCGTGAATCAGGAGCTAATTTCCTGCATAGTTCCAGGAAAGAAATTTGTTCATTGTTAATTAAAATGCTTAGAACCTCTATCTGCCATGTTCAGACCGACAGCTTGACAGAACACATTTAATATTTTCAGAGAGGTAACCGAGTTAGTCTGTAAGGGTATGTCTACACTACCACCCTAGTTCGAACTAGGGTGGTAATGTAGTCAACCAGAGTTGCAAATGAAGCCCGGGATTTGAATTTCCCGGGCTTCATTTGCATGTTGCCGGGCGCCGCCATTTTTAAATGTCCGCTAGTTCGGACTCCGTGTCCCGCGGCTACACGCGGCACGAACTAGGTAGTTAGGACTAGGCATCCTATTCCGAACTACCGTTACTCCTCGTTCCACAGGGCACGGAGTCTGAACTAGCGGACATTTAAAAATGGCGGCGCCCGGCAACATGCAAATGAAGCCCAGGAAATTCAAATCCGGGCTTCATTTGCAACTCCGGTTGACTACATTACCACCCTAGTTCGAACTAGGGTGGTAGTGTAGACATACCCTCATAGGAAAAACTTAAAAAACAACAAATAGTTTACTAGGTAGCACTTTAAAGACTAACAAAACATGTAGATGGTATCATGAGCTTTCATGGGCACAGCCCACTTCTTCAGATGTCCGCTCATCTGAAGAAATGGGCTGTCCCACGAAAGCTCATGATACCATCTACATGTTTTGTTAGTCTTTCAAGTGCTACTAAACTATTTCTTATTTTTTAAGTTTTTCATATTTAATATGTCACTTTAAAATATGCTAGATAAATGGATAAATCTCTCTGTGACTGGGACCACCTACTTTCATCCCTGCTCTTCACTATACAGGAGATCTCCAAGCCTCCAGAGCATTCTCTCCATCTAAATAGTGTTAAGGGAGAAAAGCTGAAGGAATTCTTGATCAGGTGAAGGAAATAGGAGCAGTATCTGTTTCCAATGGGGACAATATTGTTTAGAATGTACTTAAGCTCTGTGAGAAATTATAAGGTTTAGATGTATTGCTGCAGAAGAACATTCCCCAGCAGGCCCAGGAAATCCTGCAGCACAGGCACGTGGCTCTTGATTTTCTGTACCTGGAGAATGGGCATACCCGATAGTGCATTTTCACTACAGTTGCAGTGTGTTGGCACATAGAAATGTCCAAGCTGTCTGCAGGATGAGTGTGGCTCATTATGAAGTTAAAAAAAGAAAAAAACACAAATTTGTCACATAAATGTATTCAAGCTGTGATAAAGCCAGCAGCAACTATCCATTGCCATCTACAAGTTGTGGCCAAAATCTGCCATCTCCCAGTTAAAACGAAAAAGCACGGAGAGTCTAATTGGTCACTGACTTTACCTCTGTATTTTCATTGTGTCCAGGGAAAAAATAATTGCACTAAATTAAAACTGAAGTAGGCTAACCAGTAGAGTAAAAACTCCTACAAAATGAAGGAGACTTTGTAGAGAAACTCCAAGTGATGCTAGAACTTAGGGGGACTGATTTGATCTGAGGAAGTGGGTCTGGCCCACGAAAGCTCATCATCTAATAAACCATCCTGTTAGTCTTTAAAGTGCTACATTGTCCTGCATTTTGCTGAAAAATCCAAGAGTTACTGGAGACATCTCAATAGAAGTTCTGCTTCTAAATCCTTCATAAAAATTTAGAAACCATTAAGATTAGTTCATCTACCTGAGATACAGGTTTTTATAGAGGGTTAGCTAGAAGAGCCCATTACATCACTGCCCTAGATCTCACAAAAAGGTATAAACAAAGTTCCCTCAATCCAGAACAGCAGAATAAAGCATGGATCATGCCTAGTGCTTCTTTGGGTTAAACAGAGCACCTGTAATGTTCCAGTGGCTAATGATCCAGCTATTTCATCCCCATAAGCAAAATCCTGTTGCTAACTTCACAATATGGCACTTTACAGGTTTCTCTAAGATTCCTACCTAGAGAAGGTCGCAGCCTGAAGGCTGAAAAAAAAAATCAGCAAATCTAATTAGGTATGCCATTGGCAAAGATGAAAGCCTCACTAGAGTATTCCCTGAGAAAAGGCCAAACCTGCCTCCTGGTAAGCAAAATTCAAAGCATAATGAAACACATCTCCCACTGTGCAGCAAATCCAGTCATTTTTATGTCTCACAGGCTATCACCAAAAGGTTCGTGTTAGTTTTTGCCATCATTGCTATGGCCATGACTACCTGCATTAAATATAAAGATTTGAGGTCACATTTGCTGGTTCATCAACAGCCTGATAAATAGGTTCCCAATCTATCCAACAGAAGTTTTGTGGCCAGCCAGTATTATAGTCTCCATTCTAATAACTAATTTGCACACCAGCACAAGACCTTTGAAATTGACCTTCAAGCTGTGCAATCCCAATAAGTAGAGATCACCCAGCATTCCAGTTAGGCTGACAATTGTTTTCTTGGGGAAAAGGGTAGAGACGGATATTTAGCTATTATGTGGGCCATTGAGGTTCTCCGATTTTCATCTCCTAGGGAACCTCCTCACATGTCACAGACGATGTCTCCATACCTGATTAAAGGTCAAGTGACATGTCAGTGTCCACATCATCAGGTGATCCCAGCTCTGACAGTCTTGTTTCTTCAGGAGCAACACAGAGAAGGGCAGTTCATAGTCTTTCTGTCTTGCAAAGGAGGGGGCTTAAGTAAGTATGCCCCAGGCTCTAGTTTGAGCGATGCTGGGTAGTAGGGACCCCATACTAAGTCAAGTGGGGAGGAAATTAACTTCCTTTCAAGGAAATTATGTTGAAAGCCTACTCCGGATTCATAAAGGTAAGACTATAAAACAGGAAAAAGAAATAATTTAAGAACTTCCTGAGGGGACAAGAGAGGATTATCACCCTGTTCTCCTAGTTAAAGAGACATTAGAGTCAAAAGAATCCCAGACCACATCCTAAAAGGCATGAAGAGATATGTGTGGAGAATTTTACTTTCGTCATCAGAACATAAGAACATAAGAATGGCCATATTGGGTCAGACCAAAGGTCCATCTAGCCCAGTATCCTGTCTGCCGACAGTGGTCAGCACCAGGTGCCCCAGAGAGGGTGGACCGAAGACAATGATCAAGTGATTTGTCTCCTACCATCCTTCTCCAGCCTCTGACAAACAGAGGCCAGGGACACCAGTTCTATCCCCTGGCTAATGGAGTTAACCACCATGAAATTATCTAGCTTCTCTTTAAACTCTGTTATAGTCCTAGCCTTCACAGCCTCCTCTGGCAAGGAGTTCCATGGGTTGACTACATGCTGTGTGAAGAACTTTCTTTTATTAGTTTTAAACATGCTACCCATTAATTTCATTTGGTGTCCTCTTGTTCTTCTATTATGGGAACTAATAAATAACTTTTCTTTATCTGCCCTCTCCACACCACTCATGATTTTATAGACCTCTATCATATCCCCCCTCAGTCTCCTCTTTTCTAAACTGAAGAGTCCCAGTTGCTTTAACCTCTCCTCATATGGGACCAGTTCCAAATCCCTAATCATTTTAGTTGCCCTTTTCTGAACCCTTTCCAAGGCCAAAATATCTTTTTTGAGGTGAGGAGACCACATCTGTACACAGTATTCAAGATGTGGGCGTACCATAGTTTTATACTGGGGCAGTAAGATATTCTGGGTCTTATTTTCTATCCTTTTCTTATTAATTCCTAGCATCCTATTTGCCTTTTTGACCGCCACTGCATACTGTGTTGAAGTTTTCAGAGAACTATCCACAATAACACCAACATAGCCAAATTAGCCCCCACCATACTGTACCTATAGTTAGGGTTATTTTTCCCGATGTGCATTACTTTACACTTATCCACATTAAATTTCATTTGCCATTTTGTTGCCCAATCACTCAGTTTGGTGAGATCTTTTTGGAGTCCCTCACAGTCTGCTTCTGTCTTGACTATCCTAAACAGTTTTGTATCATCTGCAAACTTTACCACCTCACTGCTTACCCCTTTCTCCAGATCATTTATGAATAAGTTGAAAAGGATTGGTCCCAGGACTGACCCTTGGGGGTCACCACTAGTTATACCTCTCCATTCTGAAAATTTACCATTTATTCCTACCCTTTGTTTCCTGTCTTTTAACCAGTTCTCAATCCAAGAAAGGACCTTCCCTCTTATCCCATGGCCATGTAATTTACACAAGAGCCTTTGAATCTGAGGAACTGTCCCAGGGTATGTCTACACTAGAAAGTTAGTTCGAACTAACGGACGTTAGTTCGAACTAACTTTCCTATGCGCTACACTAGCGCTCCGCTAGTTCGAATTTGAATCGAACTAGCGGAGCGCTTAGTTCGAACTAGGTAAACCTCATTTTACGAGGACTAACGCCTAGTTCGAACTAGCTAGTTCGAACTAAGGGCTGTGTAGCCCTTTAGTTCGAACTAGTGGGAGGCTAGCCCTCCCCAGGTTTCCCTGGTGGCCACTCTGGCCAACACCAGGGAAACTCTATGCCCCCCTCCCGGCCCCGGACCCCTTAAAGGGGCACGGGCTGGCTACGGTGCCCGTGCCAGGTGCAAGCCTGCCAGCACCCAGCTAGCAGACCCTGCACCTGGCACGGCACAGAGCCACCCACCCGATGCCTCCCAGCCCACCCCCTCTTGCCGGGACCAGGCTGGCGGCTCCCGGGAGCTTGCCCTGGACCGCAAGAGGCGGGCACCTTCCTGGGCTAGTGCGGACATCGTGGACCTCGTCCACGATCTCCGCACTAGGCACAGGAAAGTGGCCGTCTAGGGCAGGAGAGCTGCCAGCCTGGCCACCCAGGAGCAGGTGTGCATGAAAATCAAGGGGGTCCACTGAGACCCCCGACCCTGAGCCCTGAGCTTACAATGGCCGTCCTGGGTCAGTCCAAAGGTCCATCTAGCCCAGTAGCCTGTCTGCCAACAGCGGCCAACCCTAGGGACCCTGGAGGGGATGGACCGAAGACAATGACCAAGCCATTTGTCTCGTGCCATCCCTCTCCAGCCTTCCACAAACTTTGGGCAGGGACACCACTCCTACCCTCTGGCTAATAGGACTCCATGGACCCAACCTCCATCACTTGATCTCACTTCCCTTTAAACTCTGTTCTAGTTCTAGCCTTCACAGCCTCCTGCAGCAAGGAGTTCCACAGGTTAACTATTTGCTTTGGGAAGAAGAACAACTTTCTCTTACTAGTTTCAAGCCTGCTACCCATTCCTTTCCTTTGGTGTCCTCTAGTCCTTCTTTATGGGAACTCAGGAAGAACTTTTCTGAATGCACCCTCTCCACCCAACCCCTGCTTTTAGAGACCTCTATCCTGTCCCCCCTCCGTCTCCTCTTTTCTAAGCTGAACAGTCCCAGTCTCTGTAGCCTCTCTTCATCTGGGACCTGTTCCCAACCCCTGATCATGTTAGTTGCCCTCCCCTCTCCCAGCCTTTCTCTTCCCCTCTCCCACCTCCTTTTCCCAGTCTCCCCCAGTTTTTTTCAATAAAGACAGAGTCAATGTTGGAAGAAACATTAGCTTTATTTTGTACATCAATAAGAAGGGGGGCTAGGGAAGGGCAAGTGGAAGAAGGTGAGGGAGGAATGGGGCACGAGCCCCCGATGGGGAGGACTGGGCTGGCTCTGCGGGCTTCTGGGGGTGGAAGCTCTCCTGCAGCCCCCCAATTACTCCCTCTCCCCAGATGGCAGCCTGCGGCAAGTGCAGCCGGGCTGATGGCCGAGTGGTGTGATGTGCCCAGTGTGGGCACTCAGGGCACTCCAAGCCAGAACTTCTTTGCAAGCGGGGCACCCCTTAGAACTGTGTGTCCGGGGTGGGGGTCGGGACCCTTTAAGCGCAGCCCTCGGCTAGCCTGAGACAGTATCTCCACGCTCTAAGTCCTCCTTTTATGCCCTGCCGGCACTGCTTCCGGCCATCATTAAGCCCTGTTCAGAGTCCACTCAATGTGGACTTACTAGTTCGAACTAGCAAAACGCTAGTTCGAACTAGTTTTTAGTTCTAGATGCGTTAGTTCGAACTAGCTTAGTTCGAATTAACTAATTCGAACTAAGTTAGTTCGAACTAGCGCTGTAGTGTAGACGTACCCCCAGATTGAAGTGTCATTAGAGGAGGTTTTGGAACAAATAGAAAAACTTAATGTTAACAAATCTCCGGGACTGGACGGCATTCATCCAAGGGTTCTAAAAGAACTCAAATGGGAAATTGCTGATCTATTATCTGTGGTTTGTAACCTTCCTTTAAATCGGCTTCCATACCTAATGACTGGAAGGTAGCCAACCAATATTTAAAAAGGGCTCTAGAGGCGATCCTGGCAATTACAGACTGGTAAACCTAACTTCAGTACTGGGCAAATTAGTCAAAACAATAGTAAAGAATAAAATTGTGAGGCATGTAGAAGAACATAATTTGTTGGACAAAAGTCAACATGGTTTCTGTAAAGGGACATCATGTCTTACTAATCTATGGGGGTATGTCTACACTACCCCGCTAGTTCGAACTAGCGGGGTAATGTATGCATACCGCACTTGCTAATGAAGCCCGGGATTTGAATTTCCCGGGCTTCATTAGCATAAGCGGGGAGCCGCCATTTTTAAATCCCCGCTGCTTCGAACCCCGTGTAGCGCGGCTACACGGGGCTCGAACTAGGTAGTTCGGACTAGGGTCCTATTCCGAACTACCGGTACTCCTCGTGAAACGAGGTGTACCGGTAGTTCGGAATAGGCACCCTAGTCCGAACTACCTAGTTCGAGCCCCGTGTAGCCGCGCTACACGGGGTTCGAAGCAGCGGGGATTTAAAAATGGCGGCTCCCCGCCTATGCTAATGAAGCCCGGGAATTCAAATCCCGGGCTTCATTAGCAAGTGCGGTATGCATACATTACCCCGCTAGTTCGAACTAGCGGGGTAGTGTAGACATACCCTTAGAGTTCTTTGAAGGGGTTAACAAACATGCAGACAAGGGGGATACAGTAGATATAGTATACTTAGATTTTCAGTCATACAGGACTACAGTTCTCACTCACTAGACAGTGGGCACGTCTACAATAAGAAATTACTTCAAAATAACATATTTCAAAATAATAACTCCTGAAATAACTATTTTGAAATAACATGTCCACACTACAGGGAAGCCTCGAAATTAGTCCAAGGCAGGCTCCCTTAGAGTGGACACACTACCTCGACTTATAGCTCCAGGAAGCATTGGAGAGTAATTACTTGGAATAACTCTGGGGAGTAGTTATTTCAAAATAGCAGCAGTGGAGAATACACACTATTATTATTTCAAAACCAGCCAAATAGCCTATCATAAGATGGGATTTTCAGGTCTCTCCTCCAAGTTAGTCTTCTCTCCTGAGCCTCTGGTCTCTCGCTCCGTCTCTCTTTCTCTCTCCTCTTACTCCCTCCCCCTCTCTCTCACAGCTCTCCTCCGCCTCCTGCCTCTCTCGCCTTCTGCCTCTCTCTCGTCTCTTTCTTTCTCTTCTACCCCTCCTCCTGCCTCTCTCTCCCCTCCATCTCTCCCCAACCCCATTCCCCTTTCCCTTCCCCCTCCCCTCCCGCCGTGGTGTTTTGCTGAGTGCTGCCTGTTCAGCTGGGCCACCACGAGGGAGGGGGGCGGGGCAGTGACGTTCACAGCCAAGGGGCGGGACCATGTACATCACCGCCCCACCCTGCCTTCCCCTCCCACCACCAGGGAGTCCAAATGGCCCCTTGCACCGCTGGCTCCCCCGCGGTGGCCCGGCTGAGGGAGGAGAAGAGGAGGCGGTGACGTACATGGCCCCGCTCCCTGGCCGTATACGTCACCGCCCCATGCCCTTCCCCTCCCTCTAAGCTGCTTGCTCTCCCGCCGCACAGAGGCACAGCACTCAGCAGAGTGCCACAGCAGGAGGGGAAGGGGGGCAGGGTGCTGATGTACATGGCCCCACCCCCTGGCCATATACGTAACCGCCCCATGCCCTTCCCCTCCCTCCAAGCCGCTTGCTCCCCCGCCGCAGCCCAGCTGATCAGTTTCAGCAGCAGCTGACTTGGGGACACCTGGGTTTCTTAAGTTGAATCTGAATGTAAGTCAGAACTGGCGTCCAGATTCAGCTGCGGTTGAAACTGATCAGTTTCAGCAGCGGCTGACGCCAGTTCCGACTTACATACAGATTCAACTTAAGAACAAACCTACAGTCCCTATCTTGTACGTAACCCGGGGACTGCCAGTAAAGGGCTTGGTAGTGTGGATGCTCCACTTGTTATTTCAAAATAAGGGGAGTTATTTCAAAATAACTCTCCAGTGTAGACCAGGGCAATGTGAGCTAGATGCTTCAGCGCATTGCTGCTCGTTTTGCACTGTGTCATGGGCACAATCTTGGCAAACGACCAAACTTGAGAGGACTTACCCAGTTCGAGAGGGATTCTTTGGTGATGTAAGGCTGGTGGGGTCTCATACATCATTTCCTCTCCCTGCTGCCACCATAGAGAAGGAAAAAGGGAGATGGGTTTGAGGAGGAAGGCATGCCTGAGAGGCTTCTATGCCATCTCCATCTCGGCCTGATTTTTCAGCTGTTACGAGGCATTAACAGTCAGCATACATTACAACCACCCTCACTGCTACTCTAAACCACTACAGAAACACTAGAAGTACATGATCCCATAAGTACAAAAGGACAACCCTGCCAACTTTGTGTCACCTTTCACCCTGACCTATGCTATCTGCAGTTCAGCTGATCCCAGGTTCAGCCCTTTTCAGATAAAGACTGTACGTTTGCCCTTAATTTTGTTTTTTTATTGATTGAAACAAGCCTGTGTGGGTTTGGCAGTAGATGCCAAATGAATGGATGAAGCTGAAGAAAGCCACCATTCTGACTTTTTGGTCTTTTTGGGTACTGTCTCGTTTGCCTCGGATGATTCTTGTACATACAGTTACAAACAATACCCCACACTCGTGTGAATGATTTCAGAACACTAAAACAACAGCCTTATTTTCCAAAAGTAAAATACCTCTTAGAAAACCTATCCAAAGAGTCAGTACTGTGCCCTGTGAATAAAATTATCAGATTTAATAAATATTTTATGTTCTTATTCTAATTGCCAAAAAAGTTAATTTCTGAAGCAATTTTTTTCATCTTTATTTTTAAACCCTCAACATAATGACTGAATGCCTAATATGGAATTGATAAATTTTTAAAAGGTTTCTTTGAAAAAATTCAAAGCTGAACTTCAGCAGACCACCACAGGGAAGTCTATAATCTTTAGTCAGATGCCTGGCAAACCACTGTTCTGGCCTGTGCCAGCATTGCATTCTGACAGAACAAGTGTTGCATGAGATGTGAAGGATGACTCCGGTCTGCTGAAAAACCCTGGAGCAGGTGTTCCTCATCCTCATTTGCAATGGAGCATGGCCCCTGGCTCAGTGAGCTGAAGCAAATGCGCTGGCAGGACCCATCATGTACCTGCGTGCTGAGATGCACTAATGATAATGGATGCAGGCCTATTAACCATCCCATTTGTAATGGCACACAACACTGATTACTTAGGGAATGAGTCAGCGGCTTTCCAAAAGGGAGCAGAGAATGCTGGGAACCCATGATCCTTTGTACATTCCTTATGCTCTGTTGGGTGTACAACTATGTTAGTCTTTATTTAATAATACAAATGAATACATGATTTGCTACATGATTATACATTAAGATAAGCCACTTTGGGCAGTACAATATTAACATTGTTGTCTTGGGCTATAGATCAGTTCCATTTGTTGCATTCTTTGCCATTCTAAGCCATTCAAGCACAAGTGGATATCCCTGTGTGAGCTTAATCCAAGAAGAACCAACTGAAGGGCAAAAGTCAAGGGTCCTACAAGCAAATGTAAGCTTCAGGGTTTACAGAAGGCTTGTGATTATCTTTGAATTTTTCAGTGCAGGCAGGGGGAAAATGTGGCTCAGCTTCTATTTGTTGCCTTTCTTTCCTCAGGGAAGAAACTCCACCAAATATAGCCTTTAAGCACACATACGTACACATTCACCCTGTATGTACCCATAACTGTATTGTCATTGTTTTTAAAAACAACTTCTTGATTGCCCATTATGTACAACTGAATCTTGTTGAGAGCTTGTTTATTTGTGATTGTCGGCTAATTCAGCAAGTCCAAAAGATACTCATATAAAAAGCAATGTTCATAAAAATAGATCAGGTCATTTATATGTATTTGGTTCTATTGCCAACCTAGATAAATATTCATTTATGAGCAGGTGAGGAAAAATATTGTAGCTAGCAATGCACACTGTTGATTATTCTGCAAAGTTAACTAATGAAGGTTTCCAATTTATTGGCAAAATAAAAGTAAGCTGCTTATATCTCTTGTTTAGTTTGTTTTGTTTTGATTTCTTTATAAAAGGTATACAAGGACCCCTTTTATTGTATTTTGCAAAATTGGCAGTCTGGTTGCCAATTTGGTATAACAAGCAAATGTCTCTAGTAATTTTTAATGAGGTGCCACTTTTTATATATAAAAGGCAACATATGAAGATAATAGGTAACAGTTTTCAAAAGAACCTCCTAAAATTGTAGCAATTTACATGAACATTATTTGCCCTTGCAATTTTTCATGTGTGAGGTTTGTAAGTGCAAAAACCGATTTGTACAAGTGTATTTGTAGACATCTGGAACCAGATTCACTGGTATGTTCTGGCGGCTTTGTGTCACTGGCAACACAAAGCAGTCATAAACAGGGCTTAACTGGCTAGTTAAACCACATTTATGGTTGCTTTGCGTCATCAAAGTGGCACAAAGCAGCCAGAGTGTACCAGTAAATCTGGCCCCTGGGTTCTTATTTTGCCACATAAATACTATTTTTCTTGCCAGTCTAAGTTTTTGAATGTGAAATATTGCTCATGCAAAAACATTTACACAAAAAAATGTGCATTTTTAGTGGTCTGGTGAAGGCCTCTTGAAAGTTGCACCTAATATATGTCTCTATAGATGTATGTAAGCACCATAGATTTATGGAAAATTGCACCTGGTGACCAATGATATATTTTTATATACCACTTCACTTCATAGAGAGTGTATGTTGGAAGAAAGAAAGTTCATTGTTAGATGCACTAATTACCAACCAACCATGAGATATTTTATTACTCTGAGTTTTACCCTTCTTCGGCTCATTGTTGTAAGACTAGACTTGGCAATCTGATTTTTCTCCTTCCCCCACCCGCAAACACACTCCACTTTGCTGGCAGTCACTTTGCAGTGATCAACAGGCTTGGAATGTCTCCATATGCACTGTACAGTATATTTCAAAGGAATTTTTCTGCCATGCACAGTATATCAATACTCAATGTGGGAGTAATTTAACTTCTTAATTTATAGCAGTGGTAACAACATTTTCAAACTGACCATAAAATATTCTTGTACTCTTCTAATCTGGGTTCTCAATGTTCTATAATGGGAATTCTATGAATAATATTGGGAAGTGAGAGATATTTTATATGCTATTGCTAAGGGAACTGTGTTATTGCATAAAAGTTAGGTGACATGGGAGAGACTGATATAGGTGCTGTTTAAAAAATATACTCTTCAAAATTTGTCATATCAATAATCAGGACATTTTCCCTCTGAAAAATTATTTTTGCAGAAAGATAGGGTTACAGAGAATAGGCTCTCCATTACAAATGTCTCCAATTTGTAGTGCACAAACAACATTGCTAATCTGCCATCCAGTGTCCATCAAAAAACTATCGTCTGTCCTCTTTTTCAATATATTATTTATTTGTATTATCATAGCACCTCAAGGCCCCCGCCAAGATCAAGGCCGCACTGTTGTAGCCACTGTAGAAAGACATAAAAGAAAGTGTCTGCCCTAAAGAGTTTATAATCTCAATAGTCAAAACAGACAAAGGGAAGCAGAAAGGAAGTGCTGTAATCCCCTTTTGACATACAAGGACGAGGAGCAGAGAGAATACACAGCTTGCCTAAGGCTACAGAGGAAGTCTGTGGCAGAACCAGGAATTAAACCTTAATCTCGCAACTGCTAGTCCATGTCTTAACATGAAGGTCTCTTGGCAAGATGTTTTCTAAACACAGGACAGAGTATTGTATTCATAAACAGTCTGATGATACACGCATGTATACCTGTTTCTCCTCCTCGTGAGACGGAATGTTTAATTGTCATTGGCAACTGGAGCTGGGATCATCTCAACCCAAACTCTGACAAGACAGAAAACTTGTTATGTCTTGAAAGCTAGTGACATAAAGGGGACTGCCTCTTCCAGTATATGCCCCACTACCGAGGGAACTTTTCTGAAGTGTGTTGCCAGGTTAAGGCCCTTGACATAACATACTTAATTACACCCAAAACTGTGGTCATCTGAAGATGTGCTCATGAAACCATCTACGTGTTTTGTTAGTCTATAAAGTGCTACCAGACAATTTGGTGTTTTTTAAGTTTATCCTGTACAGACTAACTTGGCTACTCTCTGAAGCCTTTTCCACAGAACACCATGATTTAAACATGTTACAAACCAACCTATTCATCCTGTGTGCTAATTCTCAGGGCATTCAGAACTGTGAGTCAGCATGCTACCTCTTGCTTCCAGAATAAGGTAGTCTTTCCTATGCCTCACTGGGTGTCAGTCCCTAATATCACTGAGCTACTCTCAGCAATTCCAGATCCTCTGAAGCCTAAGGTGTAGCATGCCCCAGTTTACCTCACTTTAAACCACTACTCATATACATGTGTGAGCACTTACAATAAAAAATAAGCAGGTTTATTTAAGAAAGGCCAAGTTTTCACTAGAAATGAGCAAACACAATGAAAATAAATGGTTACAATACAAAACTATAAGTAATGAACTTGAGTCCACACTCACTTTTTCCTGTTTAATAAAGTGGGATTTCCCCCCAAAGTTTGGTCTGTTTTGCTGGTGCCAAAACAACATAGTCCAACTGTTCATGAAAGCTTGAACACAAGCATTTTCTTGGGGAATGGATCCAGAGGACTTCTCCCTGAACTGTGTTATGCTGAAATAGTCCTTTCTTCCTATTCATAAACAGTGAACTCCTGTCTTCTTGTGATGGTCTGTTTTTTACATTCAAGTGATTTTAATTGTTTGTAGCTGCCTCTGATGGTTTTTCATTGAAAATCTTAGTATAAATCAAAGCTTAACAGCTATGGTAGATTACGGTTTTATGGGGCCCTGGGCTAAAGCACACAAGGGCCCATCTCCACCCTTTCTGCCCACAGTCCCCCCTCCCCCTGCACACTCCCTGTGCTCCTGCCAGGGAGGGGGGTTGGGGCATAGAGATTTGTCTCACTCTGACCTCCTGGTGCTTCTGCCAGGGAGCCAGGTGCAGAGGCTTCCCCACTCTCTGGCAGGAGTGCTAGGAAGATGGAGGAGGGCAAGCTTCCATGTGCCTTCCCCATTCCCTGGCCAGAGCACCAAAGGGATGGGCAGAGACGGTTATGACACTCTCACTTTTCTGGGAGTCTCCCAATTGCCCAGGACTTCTGGCCATGTTGTCTCAGTGGCTAATCTTCCACTCTGTGGCTAAATAGGGCAGCTGGGGTAACAACTTCCTACAGCCTGAATGGACCATCACTGGGACATATTATCCTCTGGTGACTAATTTTTACTCCAAGTCCATTAAGCATACTTTCAATTGCATTATTCCCCAAATATTACCCACACATACATCTCACAATGATTATGAATTCTGGCAAATAATGAGTTTTCTGTGGCTACATTACATGTTACTCTTTATGGATAAATATCATAAAATACGTTTGGTATCATGAGTTTTTCAGGTCTGAGGTGAGAGTTGTTTGTGAAGAATAGGATACCTTTGCCTCTGTGTCACATCTTGTGCTGACCTCACAATGATAACTTATGTCTTTGAAACCACAAGGTTTCATTATTGTAATTTCTTCCTAGGATGTATATCAGGATTTCTACATTGCTTGCAGTCTTTCAGACTACAGTAGCATGTTTGTTCATTATTCTGATTATATTGCATTTCCCCTACATTTTGATGGCTCTATTACGATGGATTATCTCTCATTTATTCCTGTTGTTCTATAAAGCCCTTACTGTTAAGGTCTATTTCAGTGGTTCCCAACCTTTTCGAGCATACGGACCCCTTTTCAATCTATTAACATTTCACAGATCCTACCTCCCTTGAAAAGAAAAGAAAAGAAAAGAAAAGAAAAGAAAAGAAAAGAAAAGAAAAGAAAAGAAAAGAAAAGAAAAGAAAAGAAAAGAAAGGGTCCACCGGAGTGGGCTTGGTCCTTACTTTAAACTTTTCACGGACCCCCTGAAGTACTGTCATGGGCCACCGGGGGTCTGCAGACCACAGGTTGAAAACCACTGGTCTAGTTCTTTATTCTTGAGTGTTCTCCTAAAATTATTTATGTTCTGATGCTACCTGTCTGTTAATAAGGTCATCCCACCATCATCTTTTTGCTTAGCAGACAATCTTCTGCTTTTGCTGCAGTGGTCCCTGAAGAATGAAACGCACTTCCCTTTTTCCATCAGTTTCAGCACCTCCCTCCTTATTAATAAATAACACCTATTGGACCATTTTTTCAGCTGGCACAAATCAGCATGATTCTGAAAGGAATTTATGTCAGCTGAGGATTTGGCCGCCATTTTTTCCCCAAAGGTCTGCTTCGTTGTAAACATTTTTCATAACCTTCCCACCTTTTCCCCTCAGACCAAAGGTCAATGTAGTCCAGTATTCTGTCTTCTGATGGTAGTTGTGTCAAGTACTTCAGAGGAAATGAACATAACAATAGTCATCAAGTTATCCATCCCTTGTTGCCCATTTACATTTTCTGACAACAGAGGCTAGTGATACCATCCGTGCCCATCCTGGCCAATAGCCACTGATGAACTTACCCTCGATGAACATATCTACTTCTTTTTTTAACCATATTATACTCTTGTCCGTCATAACATCCTCATATGTAAAGTTCTCACAGTGGAGAAACTATACAAGAGTTTGCTTTGATATACAGTTCCTTAGGACACATACATATACTAGAAGATTTACCCATCATTACTAGGGTTCCTTACTTAGATAAGTTTTGTTTTTCTTCATTTAAATCATTGTTCTGGGGTGGATATGGGAATGAGGGGTTCAGTTTGCAGGCTGTCCTGGGGAGAAAGGATAACCCCCAGCCCTCTTGTCACCGCAGCAGGTAGGGGCCAGATGAGAAATTCCTGCCCATGTTCACTGCAGCTCCACTGGGCACAGCTGGGGGAGACAGACACACATATACACACAAACAAACTTTATTAAATATACAATATATAGCTGTCCCTTTCTCCACTCCTGCCCCTGCTGGTCCACTGGGGTTATAGCTGTCCCAGTCCCCATCTCTGGCCCTTTGCTGCCCCTCTGTGGTCATTCTACAGTATAACTCCATCCTGCTAGACATCTCCTTTTCAATTTTATGAGAAACAATCTAATTCCACACATATCCCATTATCCCATCACAACCAACCCCTGACTATGCTTTAAGTTATGATAAGCGGAAGCTGCATACCAAATCTGGTGATCGTAGGTCTTATAGTTTAGGAGTAGTTCTTGAACAAACAGACTCACAGACAGACAAGACAGGACAGACAGATTCACATTTCTAAAGCATATTCTACAATATGTAAAATATACTACCCTGTATATGATACTCAGCAACCAAAAAATACTCAGAGTTGGAAAAACAAAATTGAATAATGAATCTAGGCTTAGAACAGGTGTTGCCCAATAGCATGCACTCTTTCGTTTGTAACCGTTCCTATTCAGATTATGTGGTGCTTCAATGTTTTAGAAAGGCTGATGTCTTGACAAACACACAGGATACAGCATATTTGGACAACATCCCTGGCTACAATTCAAGCTGCATCTATAACTTAGACTTTATTTTTAAGTAAGAAAGATGAATAACAGATTTTTCAGAACACTGGCAATTCAAAAAAAATCAGGACAAACAAAAACCAAAATTTTCCAAAATTTTCAATGAATCTAAATGTCAGAAAAAAATCTCTTTCAAGTTATAAAATATTTAGCAAAACCTGAAAACTAAAACAATTGTTTTTTAATAAAATGTTTTAAAGAAAATGAATAGACATTCATAAACAAAAAATGGATTGCTCCAAATCAAAAAATTGGAACTTTTTTGTTCAAAAATGTCAAAATCAAATATTTGGCTTTTTTTTCCTTAAAAGACATTTTCTTTAGTTATTTCCTCTAACCCAAACAATTCACGAAAATCAACCAATTAATTAAATATTTCAATATCACTGAAATAGCATATTTTACTGAAAAAAGGTTTTGAGTGAAAAAAAAACCACTAAGCTGTATTCATGAAATAACTAAGGGACTGTAAATTACATCTCCAGTTTCAGTGGAGACATATCCAGACTAACACTGATCAAGCTTGTGAATTAAAAATTGAAGTGTAATCATCATGGCAAATGTAAGCTCACAACAGGAAAAGGCCAGCAAAGCTTTTGTTCAATATAGAGTGGAAGTGGAGAGAAAATGTGCTATATTCTGCTCAGAAAATAGGAAAAGTGAATGTGCCAGTGGGAAATGTTATTAAGGAACTTGCACTTTCTTTATATTGAAAATCTGAGGAGCAACACTTAAAATATTTCAATTTGATGTACTTTCTGTTGCTTAGGTTTTTTCTCTTTGTGTTTGTTTCTGCCATTTTATTTTACCACTGTTTGGTCACCTCCTTGTAAATATATCACATAATGCTAAGTAGGGTGGTAGATGTATAAATGTGTGAAGAACTGAATTCTGGATAGCTACATGACACTTCTCTTGACTATCCTTGAAATGGTAGCTCCCATTTTTCTATAACCTATTATTTCATAAGACTGTCAAAAGATAAAGGCCTGTGAAAAAGAAAATAAGCTGAGCTGAGCAGAATATTAGAAGAGTGGGAATTAGAGCTGGGAGAATCATATATATATATATATATATTTCTTTTTTTCACTTCTCCATCTGTGAAATGAGGATAACAGTACTTCCCTACTCACAGGGTTGTTGTGAAGCTATATACATTATGGAGACAGATACTATATGGGCATGTAAAAGTGCCTAAATGATGGTGGATTTCAGTGGTGTTACTATTGATTTACATTGGTGTAAAGGAGATCCAATTCAGTGTTCAGATGTGGAAGAAAGTGCATGAAATCATGGGCAGTACGTTTGTTTACTTCTTTTGCATTTAGAATACAATTACCATAATGCATCACTACAGTATAGAAAAAATGACATTCTGCAAAGTAAAGAGTCTGTAAGCTGGGCTCTCTCTTATTAGTCTTGTTTTTATATCAGTTAGAGAAATAGTCAATGACTAACCACAACTTTCCCTATATCAGTCAATAAGCTCAAAACATGAATACTGTATATTGTCTTGCCCTAGGGCTTTCGCAGCTTCTCCCACCTGTTCCCTCAGGGTCTGTCTACATTGGACTAGAAAACCTGCAGCATGTCTGCATCTGGCCTGGGTCCAAGCCTGAACATCTACACAATAATTTTACAGCCCAACAAAAGTCACATGTGCCCAAGTCAGCTGAAACGGGCCAACCATGGGTGTTTAACTGCTGTGTAGACATACCCTCATGACCACTGGTAGCATCACTGTTGAAAGTAATGAGAAAATGTGTGGCTATGGTGAAGAAGAGAGAATGTAATCAAGTTAAATCTGCTTTCTAGGCTCAGAAAGTTTGAAAAAATATACTGAGGAAGTGATAAAAAAAAGCTATAAAAAGAGGGAAGAGAGCAATTAAATGATCTTCCAGAAGCTAGATAGAAGAAAGTCAGTAATGCCATATGGAAGAAAGGATGCAAGGGGACTGAATAAGCTAAAGTAGTGATGTTTCTCTCCTTCAGCAGCAACCTTTGCAAATATATTAAAATAAGGGAGGAGAGCAAAATTGGATCAGTACTGAGCCACCCCTTCCCCTTTAGCAGAAAATGTTATTAATGCCTTTTTCTCTTCCAAGATGCACCAAACACCCCACAATTTCTTACAGCTGTTATAGAAGGATTTTCCTTGAATTCTAGGTAATCCAGCAGGGGAGCAGGCAGGAGGTAGATGTGGGCCAACAAAAACACTAAAAAGGAAACTCAGGAAACTACTTGAGTGGTGCTCTGAGGGGTGGAATCTTATTCTACTGTTCCAGACAAAAGATTAGCATGTTTATCCAAGAGCAGCAAGTGAATCTAAGTAACAACTCTACAGCAGGAGCACTTATAAACATCAGTTAGTGGGCAACAAGGAAAAACATCAATCAGCGGATCCTCTTGGGGGAGGGATATGAATATTTTGAGGAAATCCAACTTTGGCAATATGTTAGGTATGGTGCAGGAGTTCGACAGAAGTCCAGAGCAGTGAGATATTTGCAAGGAGAGTGGGGAACACAAGTGCATTCACCAGTAGAGCCTTTGGTTCATGCACTTGTCAGCTAAAAGCCTGTTTGTGCTTAGCCAGTCTGCTGGAAGCACATCTGCTAATACATACTAAAGAGAAAAATGGTATAGGGAATATGTGAATGTCTTCTCTCTCTTGCATGGCAAGCAAGCTACCGAGGATACAGAATAAATATCCTGACTACAAAGGGATATAAGGTGAAAGAGTTTTAAAAGAGGCAAAGGAATACTGCAGGTGGACCTCAGTATTCAGGTGGACCCCAGTGTTTTCAGTACTCACTAGGGTTACTAAGAGAAAAATACCCTCTGAGCACACTAAACATTATTCATGCACTTGTGTGCAATTTCCTTTACTTACAAGGAACAATGCATAGTATGAGACACCTTCCCAAGGAGATTGATGTGATGGTGCTTTGCTGGCATTTTCATCTCAGCACAAAGTAAAATCCCAGTCCTAAATCAAACATCTGGTGTCCAATGAGTGACATTTTGACAGTTTAACAAGAGCTAGTGTGAGTGAGGATGTAATGGCAAATTAAAGCTCAGATGCAGCGGTGGGAAGAATTTGCACCCATTTACCAGATGCTTCAAGCTTATGGCAAAATCAAGGGAGAACAATTCTTAGAATCACTTCAATGGAGCTGCAAAAAGTACCAGCCCTAATAAGGACAAAATGTATGCTGCCTTGTTTCAAAATTGCCCACGGTTGGTGAATAAAAATTTACTGACAATTGAATAACTTTATATGTTATATAGGACCCTCTCCCCAGTATATAAATACTGGCAAAACAAATCTAAATCCATAATTTACAATAAGTAGCCTCAAATAGCTGAGAGAAAATACTGAAAGAAATTTAAATTTGGGGGAAAATATATACAATAACTAAAGATGAGAGAAACATGAAGGTTTATTTATTGTTGTAGGTAGTTTTGAAAAGACTTACTGATGGGGCATTTGGAATAGTCAATATCAGCCATAACCAAAAAAGTGAATGAATTGATAACAATGATCTGCGTCATTGGTCAGTTTTATAGTTATGATGTGTGAAACTGAGATTATTAGGTTCTGATCGAGCTCCTTCCCAATGATACATCAGGTTTGGCAGGCAGCAGTTAGAAGATTTGGAATCCCCATTTTGGCAGAAACAAACAGAAAAACGACTGATATCTCACTTTGAGAAAGTATGCATGGGATCAATGGGACAGAAAAAGGCAGTGCTGTTACTTAGCAGAACAAGAAAGACTCCAGGGATGAGTACTGATGCTTGAGATTCTTACAAGATTCAGTGCTGCTCCACATGTGCAACCAGCAACAGCAAGAGGAGAACAAATAGACCACCTGGGAAATAATAGCAAAGGACAATATCAAAGATGTGGGATCAGTCTTCTATTTAGATCAGTGATCACATCCATCCCACTTGTCTGATATACTAACAATCACAGGAAGGCATATATTCAGAAAAATAGGGTAAGCAGCCTCTGGGTCAGGTGGAGGGAATCTCTTTCAATACTGTACCCTGTGCCAGGGCAAATTCCAGGTGTGAAACAGAACAGTAATGCTAGAAACTCAACCAGCACACACCAAGAATTACTGATATAAGGCACACTCAGAATACCTATCCTGAGCACAATGTGAGGGGCCACCAGTATTTCCATAACACCCCAAAGATCTATTTCTTGATGATTAGGACCCTACCAAATGGCTGGCCAAGAAAAACGTGTCACAGACCATGAAATCTGGTCCTTTGTGTGCTTTTCCTTAAGCTAAAGAGATTTAATAGGGATGCCAGCGTTTCTCAAACTGGGGGTCCTGACCCAAAATAAAGTTGCAGGGTAGGAGGGTTGTGGTATTGCCACCCTTACTTCTATGCTGCTGCCACCTTCAGATCTGGGTGGTCAGAGAGTGACAGCTGCTGACCTAAGGCCCAGCTTTGCAGGCAGCAGTGCA